>NC_057808.1:449472638-449475697 GCF_018294505.1 Triticum aestivum | reverse complement strand
GGTTAGACCTTTAGTCCCGGTTGGTGCCACCAACCGGTACTAATGGGCATCGCACCCTTTAGTCCCGGTTCGTGGCACCAACCGGGACTAAAGAGCCCAGGTGAACCGGGACTAATGCCTTAGCCGCACGAACCGGGACCAATGCTCACATTAGTCCCGGTTCGTGACTGAACCGGGACCAATGCTCACATTAGTCCCGGTTCGTGACTGAACCGGAACTAATGTGAATATTGCCCCGTGACGAAAGCCCTGTTTTGTACTAGTGTCACTCATCAATTTTGGGACAAACTCTATCACGACAGCTTGTTGCGGTGGCCAGTTGGTATTTAAGGTGGGAAAGGAGGCAAGTTACTCGTGATATTCAGGTGCAGTCCCCTGAAAAATCCACAATGGCAATCCAAGGGTTGCGCTCAAATTTTAGGTCTGTCGTGGTTCCTAATGCAAGAGAGAGAAATGAGATTTGGACTCCGCCAATGGGTGATCGCATTAAGATAAATGTGGATGCCTCATTCGATATAGATTATTTGAGGGAAACTACTGGCGCTGTCATTCAAGGTAAAAAGGGAAGTTTATCGCTGTGAGTAATGTACAGTTGGATTTGATTTAAGATGTTCTTTCTGTTGAAGCTTTGGCTCTCAAGAATGGATTGCTCATAGAGGAATCAATAGGTTGTAATAGAGTCGTCTTGAGCTCAGACAACCTAAAATTAATAGAAGTTATGAAGAATGAGAGGCCACCTACGGATATTGCTACAGCAATCTTCCATGATTGTTTTACTATGGGGCATGATTTTGTTAGGGTTAAATACGAGCATGTCATTAGGGAAACAACCGTAGCTCATGAACTCGCCCAGTTGGCAAAGTTCCAAGTCTGCAGGGTGTGGCTTGATGATCCTCCCCCCTCTATTGTACCTCTTATGGTGAACGATGTAACATAATTTTCCAATGAATAAAGAGGTTATTTTGGGGTAAAAAAGAGTCTACGGAGCACGGTTGCGAGGTGCCAATGAGCGAGTGACTCGCATGGCTCATCACGTTGCATGCGAATACGGATGACCTTAGGCTACTCATAGTGGGAAGTGTATGATCTATCTTCATAGTGCATAGTATCAAGAGTAGTATCATTGATTATTTTAATTATTGACATGCGTGACACAAAGTAGCATAGCATTTATTATGATACGGTATCTAACTATGTTACTCCGGCCCTCTCTCTCTTCTTTAATTCTCTGCCACATCAACGTGTTTGCTATTTCCGAGTGCATGATACCGGCTAAGTTACCACCACTATGGCCAGCCTTAGCTAGCTGTAAATGTTATATATGGACTTCTCCTTTTGTTCGGCATTCCACATGACCCAATTGCCATTCCTATAAAATTATTACCGATCAATAAATCCTAACTATAGTTGCCAAAGAAACTTGTAAAAAAATCATGCACAAGTCACATGCTAGCCGGTGCCATCAATACATTTTTTCTTGCTTGTCCATGTGTGTGTCAATATATGACGTGGGCTTTCAAGTCAAGCCCATTTTTTTGGAAAGGAGGATTACCCTCGGGCTCTGCATCTCATGATGCACACAATCATTTTATTAAATATAATGCAAGGTCGCAAACCAAGTCTCAAACAATCCTCAAATAAAAGCTTAAAAAAAGTTGCCACAACCGACGAAAATAGGGTAAGACTTACACCTATCCTATTGTTGGACCGCTATCCAAACCGATTGTAAGTCAAGCCCACCTGAACCAAAGATAATATTAGCACAAGTCCATCCAAACCGCATGGACTGCACAAGTCACGTACTAGCTTGTTCCATAAATACATTTTTCTTGCTTGTGCATGCAAATAACATTACTTTATATTTATTATTTGCTCCTCACACAATATATGTGCATGAAAAAATGTGGCAAAATCCCATCAAACAAAGGAATGGAGGGATTTGGAACTTACCGACGAAGGCAACAGCTCCCCATGCCTACGCCTGGTAGGCCTACAAGGCAGCCCCCTGCTGGGCCTGTAGCTGGTGGTTGGGGTTCTCCTGCTCGGCTATCCGCACCTCCAAACGGCATACCTTGTCCTTCAGCTTGAGGCAGAGGAACCCGGGAGGAATGTTGAACGCCTGCATGATGAAGACGTATATGGTTTGGTAGGCCATCATGAGCCAAAAACTCTCATCACTCATCATTTTCATCTGCAAGAGCGAAGAGGGTGTGACATCCCTCTCGGTGTTCTACTCCTCTAGCCGCCGACATCTTCCTTGAGCACGAAGCAGAGGAATGCGAGTGGCACGCTCACGAGCTGAGCGAGGAGCACGTGTAACAAGGGCAGAGGCAGACAGGGGCGGATCCAGAACAAAAATGTACCGGTGTCCACGTGCACATCATATATACAAGGATGAACAACAAGCAATAATATATATGAAAGAGCACACCCAACAACAGAAATTATAATGCAACGAGATCTCTATCCAAAATAAACTGTTTCACATCCACTTGAAATACTAGTTGATTACATAAATCTGAAGAATTAAGCATGAGAACTCGAAACGATGAAAACAAAATATGGTCAGATCACGACGACATAGGCCAATAGATCCTGGATACCTACAAAAGAAAATAAAATACACTTAGTACATGTTAAATAGACTTCTGCAATGATTCATAAAGTCAAGATCATTACCTTTTAAAATAGCCCTCTACGTTCATTCATGACCTCAAAGCGATCAATGACTGTATCATTGGTAACTTTTCTCATTTCTTCCTTCTCCACATAGCAAATAAGGTTGTGATTCAATGCATCATCACCAAGACGATTGCGCAAAAATGTCTTCACAATTTTCATGCCCGAAAAACATCTCTCAACTGTAGCAGTGGCAACAGGCAATACAAGTGCTAGATTCACAAGCCGATAAACCAAAGGATACACAATATGTTTCTTGGTCTCCACCATTTTTTGAGAGAGCTCACAAATATTATTTATGCCAGAGAAGCGTTCATCTACTCGAACATCGGCAATGTAAAGACGGAGGTGATGTGTAAGGTCCCTCAATTCTCCATCAT
>NC_057808.1:449468443-449468784 GCF_018294505.1 Triticum aestivum | reverse complement strand
TATTGCTTCTGTTGTTTCTTATTCAGGCGCCGTGATAAGAAAGAAGCTGGATATGCAGCATTTGTTGCAAAGGGTTGGTCAGGCTGGAACAAAAAACATAGACTAAATGATCATGTCGGAGATGTCAACAGTGTTCACAACCAAGCAAAAAGAGATTGTGATGCTTTATTGCAACAAGACCAGCACATTTATGTTGCTTTCAATAATCAAAGCAATGCTGCGAAGAAGGCGCATTATACTAGACTAAATGCCTCAATTGATGTTACTAGAGTTCTATTGCAGCAAGGGTTACCTTTTCGCGGCCATGATGAGTCAGAGGAGTCCTTGAATAAAGGAAATTT
>NC_057808.1:449454636-449467223 GCF_018294505.1 Triticum aestivum | reverse complement strand
ATGATGGAGAATTGAGGGACCTTACACATCACCTCCGTCTTTACATTGCCGATGTTCGAGTAGATGAACGCTTCTCTGGCATAAATAATATTTGTGAGCTCTCTCAAAAAATGGTGGAGACCAAGAAACATATTGTGTATCCTTTGGTTTATCGGCTTGTGAATCTAGCACTTGTATTGCCTGTTGCCACTGCTACAGTTGAGAGATGTTTTTCGGGCATGAAAATTGTGAAGACATTTTTGCGCAATCGTCTTGGTGATGATGCATTGAATCACAACCTTATTTGCTATGTGGAGAAGGAAGAAATGAGAAAAGTTACCAATGATACAGTCATTGATCGCTTTGAGGTCATGAATGAACGTAGAGGGCTATTTTAAAAGGTAATGATCTTGACTTTATGAATCATTGCAGAAGTCTATTTAACATGTACTAAGTGTATTTTATTTTCTTTTGTAGGTATCCAGGATCTATTGGCCTATGTCGTCGTGATCTGACCATATTTTGTTTTCATCGTTTCGAGTTCTCATGCTTAATTCTTCAGATTTATGTAATCAACTAGTATTTCAAGTGGATGTGAAACAGTTTATTTTGGATAGAGATCTCGTTGCATTATAATTTCTGTTGTTGGGTGTGCTCTTTCATATATATTATTGCTTGTTGTTCATCCTTGTATATATGATGTGCACGTGGACACCGGTACATTTTTGTTCTGGATCCGCCCCTGGGCAGAGCTATGTACATTGTCGGGGGGCTATGCCCCCCCCCCTCCTTGGATCAATTTATGAAGGAAATTTGTTGAGGAGTGCTTAGATTAATTTTTTTAGCATTTAGAACCCCAAACGCCGTGGAGGTGCAGAGGAGCCTTGGTTGTGAGGTGTGCATGGGCTGGGACGAGAATTTTTTGTTTATATTCTAAAACTAATAGAATATATAAAGTTTGTGACAAAATAACTTACAGAAAGAGAAAAACTTTTGAACTGAATTTACTGCGACGAGATCTTTTAACAAAAATGTTAAGCATGAACTATATATGTCATCTTTAAGCGTCCAACACATAGACCGTTCACGATCACAGATAAATTAATGCAAAACATTTAGCTTGCGATTAACATGCATGACCTAGTTCCCAAGGAAAACACACATGTATTACATGTTTCTATAATGCCAATGATCACAAGAAGAAGTATTCCTTCAAATACTACCATATATTGTTCCAACACATGTGGTTTAGATTCTGGGGCCACTGGAATTTAGTTCACCATGTACATGATGACCAACGCCGAATATCTTGAACAACCGATGATCCTAGCAAAGCACAAACACTTTTCACCACACTCCCAACTAGCATGCTACCAAACAAAACCACTAAACCACCATTATCTATATCATAGCACCTGACTATAGAATCGCCCTAATAAGATGGAGCATAAAACAATCTTGGAACACCACAAGTCTCCAAAGCAAAACGAGAGTAATGTTCATTGATAAGCCTTGCTACAAACGGCACATGATAACTCGTGAGTGGATCTGGCAATGCAGGCAGGGGGGCAATGGCGGGAATGACTCCTCCACGTGGTCATCCTCAAGATATGCCCTTGGCATAATCCATGTCTCTTCGAGTAGGAGTAGAGAATGTCAATGGCAATGGCGGAGTACGGCTTGAAAGCCAAAACTGGTTCCAATACATACGAACTACAGGCGGTTTGAAAAATGCAATCGCCTCCGATTTTTACTACACGCGGTTTCAAATTTCTAGCCGTTTGGACAACAGAAAAAATCGGCTCTGCTGAATATTACAGACGGCTTTGTAACTTGGGGACATAATCGCTTTCGTGGCCTGCTGCTAATGCCCTTTTTCTACCAGGGAGAGAGAACTCATGATTCAAATCAGATGACTACGGGGATTCATGCTCTAATGGATAATTATGTCACGTTTCATGTCATAATGCTATTGTGAAAATGGGTGGGGCGAGGGAGGCCTCTTGTTGGTTTTGTAAAACTTAATGTTGATTCTTCCTTTTATCAAGACCTGCTTAGGGGATGGGTGGTGCATTCCTCAGGGCTGATAAAGGTAAATTCATTAATGGTGAAAATTTGAGAAATGATTGATGTGCGGATGGTGGAAATTCTGCAAAAGGCGCGTTGCAAACATCTCGTTATTAACTATGATAATCTGGAGGTTATTGACACCATGAAGAATGGAGGTTATTGACACCATAAACAATGTAACTGTTATTTGAATGAATAAAGTCTTGTGTTCTTTTAAAGAAAAGGAAAGTTAATCATATGTTCTGCTTGTCAAACAAGTTACATGATTGTTACTAATCACGTCACATTTGCTGATAACATGATTTCTTCTCAGTTTTCATTGATTGGCGTCTTGACTGTTATCGAGGGCGAGTTCTACTTGCTTCAATTTTTCAGTGACTCTGCATCCCAAAGTTGTGTCCTTTGCATTTCCTCATGGCTGGAATGTCGCTGGTAGGTGAGCCGTTGATGTATTACCAAAAAAGGCAAGCAAGTGTAATGCATGGGGTTTTAGGAATCCTGACGAACCCTCCTAGGATTTAGTGTGGACTAGTTATTAGGCCTCGTTCGGTTACTAGGGGATCAATGCCCTAGAGGAACAGATCCACACGTGGATTGGGTTGACCCCCTCCTATCACCCAATCCCTGTCACTAGATTCCCCCTGTTGACTGTTGATCTAAACCAAATCAGCCTTTGGGCCTCGTCGGGGAACGATTCCACATCTGGCTTAATACACATGGATCGGGATGAAAACTTGGCTAATACATGTGGATCAAACTCAAACCAAACAAGGCCTTAACAGAATTCGACTGGTCGCTCGTGATGATTCGTCATGCCATTTTCGGTTTTGGTCTTTCCCCCTGTTGCATTACAATGTAGTATCTCTACAATCTACTGACGGAGGAAGTTTCTGACAGGAGTAGAAAACCACCGTGGCTAGCCTTCTTACATTGCGCCTTGGGTTGAATTCATGAACGAAATCTCTTGTATCATAGTACTATGCAAAAAAATTGTGCTTTTACTTTATCAAACCAGTAGGATTTCCTTGTCCGAGAAAGAACCGTTTGGGTCGATGCCTCATTGCGAAAGTCAGGTTCTCATTAGCCGGTACTGGGTAGAGAATGTATGTACCTTAGCCTTTAGATTCCATTTTGTTCGGATCATCACAGCAGTAAAAGCTCTTCAAGTCCCTTGTAAAATGGTTTTCAGCTGAAACTTAAGCCATCTACTGGCATCCTGAGAAAGAACTCTGACCAATGGGCACTAACATACATTGGGATTATTGCTTAGAGCAACAAGCAAGGGCCTACTGAATGAACTGATATTCTGGCACTTGTAAGCGACAATGGCACTACACAAGTAATCTTGGGGCCTAAGATCCAAACATCGATAAAAAACACGAAATAGAGTCGGATATAATAGCATATCATCAGCAACCTTGAGCTCTACAAAGTAGCCCATCAGTTAGTTCATCTCCAGATCACAACCACCAGCCCAGCCTCACATAATAAGAAGGCATACACAAGCATAATAAACTTCTGAAACTAAAATGCAGAGAGCTCCATAGCCACCCTTCTGAACATCAAGCTACGTATACTCCCTCCCTAATTACTAAAAAAATATTGTTATATACGCTATTCGACAAGCATTCGTCCACCGCATCTAGGTCATACTATAAGTATCCCAAGGACTGACGAGCAGAAATATAGTTGGACGAACAGCCCGGCCGGTTCTTGCTCCACAGACTACGCTCTTTGCACTCGCTAAAGAGGCTAAAGAGGCAGGACGACGCAATCGCGAACCAGCTCAGGAAAGCCATGGCGGTGGCGGCCATGATGCTCGGGCAGTGGTTCCCCGAGCACATCATCATGTCGTCGCTGATGAGAATTGTGATGCCCGCCGATGCACTCACTGCGGCACAAGTCACTGCTCCCGTGGCTTGCAGATCAGACGTTGGGGGTTCAAAGCCGGGTCGTTTTTAGGAGAAAGTGAAATGCACATGATCATCAAATGATCCTTTGGTTGCAGATCATTTTTAGTGTAAGAGTCCACAAGGAATGACAGATGGCTGTTTGCTCTAAGGTGCCTGAGAAAATATGTGACTTATCCAGTCCCCAATGGAAATTATGGTGGTAGCTCTAGGAGTCCGGAAGGAGCGCTTGGGAAGAAGTGCGTAGACGTCCACGGCAGCCAGAGCGAGGCTCCACAGGCATTAACCAACCCGTGGTTGGATGGTTAGAGGGACTGTGGTATCCCCAGCCTACCAGGGTTCAAGTCCTGGTGCTCACATTTATTACTGGATTTATTTCAGGATTTCTGACGATGTGCATTCAGTGGGAGGAGACGTTCCCGCCGATTACGAGGTGCCTACGGTGACTTCGTAAATTTCAAGATGATATGCCGGCTCAATCTTTCGGAGGTGCTCATAGGAATAGGATGTGCGTGTGTAAGTTCATAGCGTGAGTGTATGCACATGCATACGAGCGCTTGCGTCCGTACTGTGTTAAAAAAAGGCATTGCAAGGTTGCTGCTGCTACCAGGAGGCTGCTAAAAAAGAACAACAGTGCGTTCATCTATGGGGGTGAACTATAGGAGGAAATCAACTCCGAGTTGTAAAATCAATTTATAGTTTTTTTTTCCGTTGAAATGGCAGGATTCCTACATTCATTAAGAAGAACAGTGGCTCAGTCTGACAGGATTCTGGCGGATGCACCTGCTCAAACACTTGTAGCGGCCACAGTACGTTGTGAGGGACTGCCTGCTGTTGTGCAAGTTCCGCAGGAGGGACTCCCAGATGGCCCAAATTCGAAGGACAAAAAACAGCTAGGACCAAGGAGGACTACAACTGCTGATGGGTCTGCCACTGTTCTTGGTAAAAGGGATGGACGTGAGCAGGAAATAGACTCGGGTGCAGGGGAAGTCATGGACCAGAAGAAGAAGATAAAAGGAGGGGTTGCTGTTGAGGGTGCTGGAAAAGTGGACGTCGATGGTGGCCATGAAGCAACCGGCATAGGGGCTACCGGTCAACTGGTGGGTGCCAAGGATGGCGCCCACCAGGAGCCATGACGCTCCTAAGTTGGAACTGTCGAGGTCTCGGGCAGCCTTGTACAGTTCAGGAACTCGTGTGCCTTGTGCACACCTACAAGCCCAAGCTCGTCTTCCTCTCTGAAACGCGGCAGAATAGTAAGTATGTCAAGAACCTAAAGTGGAGGCTGGGCCTCGGTCATTGTATTGCGCAACCTGGTATCGGAAAAGGTGCCGGCATTGCCCTCTTTTATGATGAGAGTGTGGAAATAAAAAAGATTGCCGTGGGGGCGAGATAAATTGATGTGTTGATCCGCTTGCACCCTCAGGACCCTCAGTGGCGAGGTACCTTTGTGTATGGCGAGCCAAAAGGACATGAACTTCATAACATGTGGACTTTAATGCGTAGAGTAAATGCTGCAAATGTGCCTTGGTTGATGATGGGTGACTTCAATGAAACAATGTGGCAGTCTGAGCACATCTCGGCTACAAAAAGATCAGAAAAGAATATGGAAATTTTTTGTTCTGTTCTTGCTGACTGCAGTTTATTTGATCTTGGTTTCAAGGGTCCTATTTGGACATACAACAATAAGCAAGAAGGTAGGAAGAATGTGAAGGCTAGGCTGGACAGAGGGGTAGCTTCTGCAAATTGGTCTGATCATTTTAAGAATGCCACAATGGAGCATATTTGCTCTTCTCGGTCTGATTATTTGCCCATCCTATTAAGATTCAGCAAAAGACAAGAATGGAGACCGATTGGTGCAAAAGGTGCCAAACCATTCAAATATGAGCAGATGTGGGAAAGAGTTGGTTCGCTGCAGACCAAAGTGGTGGAATCCTGTAGCAGAAATGGTGCGGCTACCAACTTACTGGATATTGGGATAAAGCTAAAAGACATGCAGAATGACCTCAAAGGGTGGGCACAGAGAGACTTCGGCTCCATAATCAAGCAAACATTAGCAATTAGGAAAAGGTTGAGTATTCTTTGGAGCTTACCTTCAAACCCCATGCTTCAGAAGGAAGTAAATACGCTTTCAAAGGAATTGGACGAGCTACTGCTGCGGGAGGAATTAATGTGACGACAGAGATCGCGTGTGACTTATCTCAGAGAGGGTGACAGGAATACCAAATGGTTCCAACGAAAAGCTACGTGGAGGAAGAAAAAGAATGATATCACCAAGCTAAAAGACTCCAACGGGGTTTGGGTGGAAGACAAGAAGGGGATCGAGGAGATGGCAAACTTGTTTTTCAAGGGGCTGTACGAAGAGGATGGGGCAGTAGACCCACATGAACTACTGGAGCTGTTTGCGAGAAGAGTTACACCAGACATGAATGTGACACTTACCAAACCTTTCTCGACCTCGAAAATTAGTGATGCACTGTACCAGATCGGTCCGCTCAAGGCACCGGGTCCCGATGATTTCCACGCCCGTTTTTACCAAAGAAACTGGGAGATTCTGAAGGAGGATGTAACAAGGGGAGTCCTTGGTTTTTTTAAGGCGGCTCGCTACCTGAAGGTATAAATGATACGGTCATCGTTCTCATTCCTAAAGGAAGAGATCCCAAATCGCTGAAGGATTACCGGCCTATAAGCCTCTGTAACGTAATCTACAAGGTCATCTCCAAGTGCCTTGTAAACAGGTTACGACCCATCCTAGATGAGATTATTTCCGAGACCCAGAGTGCTTTCATCCCGGGGAGGATGATTACGGATAATGCCATCATTGCTTTTGAATGCTTCCACAAGATTCAGCATAGCAAAAATCCCAGGGATACATATTGTGCGTATAAGTTGGACTTGGCGAAAGCAAATGTTAGGGTGAACTGGGTTTTCCTACGAGGAGTTCTATTGAAAAATGGTTTCTACAGCAAGTGGACCGACTAGGTGATGCAGTGTGTCCAATCAGTGAGATATACAGTGTGATGCAATCGGGAACTATTGGAAGCGTTCTTACCTTCAAGGGGTCTTCGGCAGGGAGACCCTCTCAGCCCATATCTTTTCCTTTTTGTGGCAGATGGGTTGGTGAATCTTATCAAGAAGGAGGTTGCAGAGGATAAGTTGACGCCAATCAAGATAGCTAGGAACAGCCCAAGCATCTCCAACCTGTTGTTCGTAGATGACAACTTGTTATTTTTTAAGGCCACGATTGAGCGAGCGGAGACCATCAAGAGAGTGCTTGATACATTTCAAAAGTGTACTGGTCACCTACTTAGCACGACCAAATGCTCCATTCTCTTCAGCGAGCTTTGCCAGGCGTCCACGAGGGAAGGGATCAAGGCTACTCTTGGATTGCAAACAGATGTTTTTGAGTGTAAATATTTGGGGCTGCCCACCACGGAGCGGATAATGAAGGAGGAACACTTTCAACCCATCATGGAAAGATTCGGCAAGAGGTGTAACGATTGGTCGGAGAGATTCATGTCATATGCGGCCAAGGAAGCTCATGTAAAGTCAGTTGTACAAGCCCTCCCCACATTTATCATGAGTGCTTTCATGCTCTCAAAGGGTTTCTGTGAAAAGTATGAGAGATTGATCAGAGATTTTTGGTGATAAGACGAGGAGGGGCATAGGTAGGTCCACTGGATGTCATGGGAAAGGATGACTAAACCCAAATGTGTGGGGGTATCGGTTTCAGAGACATGCACCTTTTCAACCAAGCACTCCTAGCAAAGCAAGGATGGCGTCTAATTCAAAACCCGGAGAGCCTGTGCGCGAGAACCCTCAAGGCCAAATACTACCCAAATGGTAACCTCCTTGACACCGAGTTCGCCTCGGATGTTTCCCCACTCTAGAGGGCAATCGAATTCGGTTTACAATTACTGAAGAAGGGTATAATTTGGCAAGGTGGAGGCGGAAAAAGCATACAGATACAGAGGGGCCAATGGATCCCTAGAAGCATGGGGCTTAAAGCGGAAGTTTTCAAGAAAAGATCCAGACTGAGATGGGTTAATCAACTTATGGATCCAAAGAGGAAGGGATGGAACGTGCAGCTGATTCGACAATTGTTCCATGAGTTTGATGCGGATGAAATCTGTAAGATCCCCATCCCAAGTTCGTATGCAAAGGACTGCATCACGTGGCATCATGAGAAGAATGGAATTTTCTCGGTCAGAAGTGCGTACAGACTTGCTGCTTCCTCTCTTCAAAATGATCGCACTAACCCTTCTAGTTCGTCTAGAGATGCAGATGACCGCAGTATTTGGGACCTTATTTGGAAAGCTAAAGTGCCACAGAAGGTCAGAATTTTTGGCTGGAGAGTGGCGACGAATACTCTGGCAACAAAGAGAAACAAATACAAGATGACCCTTGAGCTGGACTCAGTCTGCAACATTTGCGGAAATGGTGATGAGGATGAGTTTCATGCGGTCATTTCTTGTATAAAGAGCAAGGCCCTCAGGGCTGCCATGAGAAAGGAATGGGTGCTGCTGGCAGAGACAGGTTTCAGATATACTAGCAATGACTGGTTACAGGTGCTGCTGGACACGAAATCAGAGGACGTTAAAGCACACGTTTTGCTCCTCTTGTGGCGATGCTGGCATCTCCGAGAGGACTGTGTTCGCAGCACGGGTAAAGAAACAATTGCGGGATCGGTACATGCTACCTCTTGAGCACTGCGTTGGTTTTCCCTTGAAGAGGAAAGGGTGATGCAGTAAAGTAGCGTAAGTATTTCCCTCAGTTTTTGAGAACCAAGATATCAATCCAGTAGGATACCACGCTCGAGTCCCACGCACCTACACAAACAAATAAGAACCTCGCAACCAACGCGATAAAGGGGTTGTCAATCCCTTCACGGTCACTTACGAGAGTGAGATCTGATAGATATGATAAGATAATATTTTTGGTATTTTTGTGATAAAGAGAAATAAAGATGCAAAGTAAAATAAACGGCAATAGAAATAGCTAAGTGTTGGAAGATTAATATGATGGAAAATAGACCCGGGGCCATAGGTTTCACTAGTGGCTTCTCTCAAGATAGCATAAGTATTACGGTGGGTAAACGAATTACTGTCGAGCAATTGATAGAATTGAGCATAGTTATGAGAATATCTAGGTATGATCATGTATATAGGAATCACGTCCGTGACATGTAGACCGAAACGATTCTGCATCTACTACTATTCCTCCACACATCGACCGCTATCCAGCATGCATCTAGAGTATTAAGTTCACAAGAACAGAGTAATGCTTTAAGCAAGATGACATGATGTAGAGGGATAAACTCATGCAATATGATATAAACCCCATCTTTTTATCCTCGATGGCAACAATACAATACGTGCCTTGCTGCCCCTGCTGTCACTTGGAAAGGACACCGCAAGATTGAACCCAAAGCTAAGCACTTCTCCCATTGCAAGAAAGATCAATCTAGTAGGCCAAACCAAACAGATAATTCGAAGAGACTTGCAAAGATAACCAATCATACATAAAAGAATTCAGAGGAGATTCAAATATTGTTCATAGATAAACTTGATCATAAACCCACAATTCATCGGATCTCGACAAACACACCGTAAAAGAAGAGTTACATCAAATAGATCTCCAAGAGAATCAAGGAGAACTTTGTATTGAGATCCAAAGAGAGAGAAGAAGCCATCTAGCTAACTAGCTAATAACTATGGACCCGAAGGTCTGAGGTAAACTACTCACACATCATCGGAGAGGCTATGGTGTTGATGTAGAAGCCCTCCGTGATCGATGCCCCCTCCGGCAGGATGCCGGAAAAGGCCCCAAGATGGGATCTCACGGGTACAGAAGGTTGCGGCGGTGGAATTAGGTTTTCGTGGGTGCTTCTGATGGTTTGGGGGTACGTAGGTATATATAGGAGGAAGAAGTAGGTCGATGGATCCACGAGGGGCCTACGAGGGTGGAGGGCGCGCCCAGGGGGGTGTGACACCCCCGATTTGACCGTACACTAATCATGCACGCAAATGTGTACGATCAAGATCAGGGACTCATGGGAAGATATCACAACACAACTCTAAAACATAAATAAGTCATACAAGCATCATAATACAAGCCAGGGGCCTCGAGGGCTCGAATACAAGTGCTCGATCATAGACGAGTCAGCGGAAGCAACAATATCTGAGTACAGACATAAGTTAAACAAGTTTGCCTTAAGAAGGCTAGCACAAACTGGGATACAGATCGAACGAGGCGCAGGCCTCCTGCCTGGGATCCTCCTAACTACTCCTGGTCGTTGTCAGCGGGCTGCAAGTAGTAGTAGGCTCCTCCAGTGCCGTAGGAGTCGTCGTCGACGGTGGCGTCTGGCTCCTGGACTCCAGCATCTGGTTGCGACAACCAGGTAGAAAGGAAAGGGGGAAAAGAGGGAGAGAAGCAACCGTGAGTACTCATCCAAAGTACTCGCAAGCAAGGAGCTACACTACATATGCATGGGTATATGTGTAAAGGGGCATATCAGTGGGCTGAACTTCAGAATGCCAGAACAAGAGGGGGATAGCTAATCCTGTCGAAGACTACGCTTCTGGCCATCTCCATCTTGCAGCATGTAGAAGAGAGTAGATTGAAGTCCTCCAAGTAACATCGCATAGCATAATCCTACCCAGCGATCCCCTCCTCGTCGCCCTGTTAGAGAGCGATCACCGGGTTGTATCTGGCACTTGGAAGGGTGTATTTTATTAAGTATCCGGTTCTAGTTGTCATAAGGTCAAGGTACAACTCCGGGTCGTCCTTTTACCGAGGGACACGGCTATTTGAATAGATAAACTTCCCTGCAGAGGTGCACCACATAACCCAACACGCTCGATCCCATTTGGCCGGACACACTTTTCTGGGTCATGCCCGGCCTCGAAAGATCAACACATCGCAGCCCCACCTAGGCTCAACAAAGAGGTCAGCACGCCGGTCTAAATCCTATGCGCGCAGGGGTCTGGGCCCATCGCCCATTGCACACCTGCACGTTGCGAGGGCGGCCGGAAGCAGACCTAGCCTAGCAGGCGTTCCAGTCCAATCCGGCGCGCGCCGCTCCGTCGCTGACGTCAAAAAGAGCTTCGGCTGATACCACGACGTCGAGTGCCCATAACTGTTCCCGTGTAGTTGGTTAGTGCGTATAGACCAAATGGCCACACTCAGATCAAATACCAAGATCTCGTTAAGCGTGTTAAGTATCCGCGAACGCCGACCAGGGCCAGGCCCACCTCTCTCCTGGGTGGTCTCAACCTGCCCTGTCGCTCCGCCACAAAGTAACAGTCGGGGGCCGTCAGGAACCCAGGCCCACCTCTACCGGAATGGAGCCACCTGTCCTTTCAGCCCCCTCATCAGAATCACTTGCGGGTACTCAACGAGCCGACCCGACTTTAGTCACCACATGTGTCATGTATATAAAGTATATAGTATATACCCGTGATCACCTCCCGAAGTGATCACGGCCCAGTAGTATAGCATGGCAGACGGACAAGAGTGTAGGGCCACTGACGGAACACTAGCATCCTATACTAAGCAGTAGGATGGCAGGTAAGGGTAATAACTGTAGCAACAATGGCAGACTATGCAGCAGAGTAGGATTAACGAAAGCAGTAACATGCTACACTACTCTAATGCAAGCAGTAGAGAGAAGAATAGGCGATATCTGGTGATAAAGGGGGGGGGGCTTGCCTGGTTGCTCTGGCAAGCAGGAGGGGTCGTCAACTTCGTAGTCGAACTGGGGGTCGCCGGTAGTCTCGGGGTCTACCGGAAAGAAGTAACGGAGGGGGAACACAATAAATAACAGAGCAATCAAATGTAACACAAAGCAAGACGCGGCAATACGTTGTGCTAGGGGTGACTTAACGCAGGGATATGTGATACCAGCGAAGGGGGGAAACATCCGGGAAAGTATTCCCGATGTTTCGCATTTTTGGACAGATGAAACGGAGGGGGAAAGTTGCCTGTTTGCTATGCTAGGGATGTGTGGCTGACAAACGGACTACGTATTCGGATTCGTCTCGTCGTTCTGAGCAACTTTCATGTACAAAGTTTTTCCATCCGAGCTACGGTTTATTTTATATTAAATTTTAAAGATTTAAATCATTTTTAGAATTTAATAAATTAATTTAATTCGAAATTTAATTAATGCATCAGCATGACGTCAGCAGTCAATGTTGACCGTTGACCTGGTCAACCTGACAGGTGGGTCCCATCTGTCAGGGGCTGTTAGCTAATTAACAGTAGTTAATTAGGTTAATTAGTTATTAGGCTAATTAATCTGGATCAATTAACTTAATTAATTTACTAATTAATTAATTAATTAATTTTATTAATTCATTTCTATTTTTATTTATTTACTTATTTATACATTATTATTCTTTTTAATTCCCCCTTTTTTTTCTAATTACGTTTTGGGCGCGGGGCCCACCTGTCTGTGGCCCATAGGGGGTTCGGGCCCAGGGGCAGTGGCTCAGGGGCGCGGGGCCCCACCTAGCAGTGGCCCAGGGGCCATAGTGGATCGGGCGTGCGGGCGAGCGTGGGCGTCCGACGGGGCGGACCCGAGCGGAGGTCGTTGGGGCACCGCGGGCGGCTCGCCGGAGCGCGGCCACG
>NC_057808.1:449447712-449454339 GCF_018294505.1 Triticum aestivum | reverse complement strand
AGCCAGGGGCACCGTCGTGGGCGAGGCCGGCCGGCCGAGCGAATGCGGGGAAGGCGGGGGCCGCAGTAGCAGGGGAGCAGGGCGGCGACGGGCGCGAGCAGTGAGACGGACGCGAGGGCGCGTGCGCTAGCGCAGGGAGGCATGGTGGATGCGAGGCACGGGCGCGCGCGGCCACGTGAGCGCGTGCACGGGCACGGGATGGCGCGGGCGCACGGTGACCGCGGGGACAGAGAAGGAAGAGGCCTGAGGCCTCACCGTGATTCGTAGGGACGGGGGCAGCGGGGGTCGACGGGGACGACGGCGGAGAGGAAGGAGGCCGGTGGGGAGGAGGAGGCAGGCCGGCGATGGCGTCCGGCGAGGTAGCTCCGGCGAGGTGTTCCTCCAGGCGACGGTGACGGCGACACGACGTCGAGCTTGGGGACCGTGGTTGAGGAGGAGGTCGAGGACGAGTGACAGAGAAGGGGAGGCGGCACCGACGACGATGGGTGGCGGGGCGGCTCCAGCGGGGATTCCGGGCGGCGGCGGCGAACGCCCCCGATCCTATCTGGATCGGGGAGGGGCAGAGGGGGAGTGGAGCGGGGAGTGGGCGACTGGGAGAGGGATTAGGGTTTCGGGGTGAGGGGGCCATATAGGCTGAGGCCGGGCAGTGGCCTGCTGGGCCGTGGCCCAGTGGGGGGGAGGGGGTTTCCTTTTCTTCTTCTTTTTGTTTTTGTTTTTGTTTTTTAATTTTATTTCCTTTCTGCTTTATCCTATTTTCCAATTTACCTTAATTTTGTAAACTATATAATTAGTATCTAAATTAGTTCTTTCTAAATATACTACTGCCACCAAAAGTTTGGTACCCAATTAATTTTAGTTAAAACATATTTACTATTTTAAAAGAATTAAATAATAGTCTAAGCCATAGTTTATTTATTTTAGAGCATTTAGCTACTTTATAAAAGTGTGATTTCTCCACCAATATTACCCATGATTTATTTGCTACCTTTTGAACATTTTAGTTTAACATTTTGAAAACTTTTGTTGTTTGCCTCGAATTCAAATTTGACTTCGAATCGTTTTGAACTAACGCGAGATTTGTCAATAGTAACGGAGGTAACGTGGCACCATTAGTGTGGGCGTGGGATTACTGTAGCTTAATTATCCGGGCGTGACAATTGTCCTCCACTACAAGAAATCTCGTCCCGAGATTTAAGAGGTAGTGAAAGGGGGAAAGGTGTAGCTACGAAATTCTAACGGATCTTCTCGGCCTTGGTTACTCTTCTCGAAGAGGTCGATCCATTAAGTTGATGCCTTCATTCCTCTTCTCCAGGTCATTATGATGAAGTTGCCGTCCTTCCTTCAGGATCTTCACCGTACTTACGAAAGGTTAAGAGGGGAAAACTCTATAAGGACGGATTCTAACAGGATTGAGCATCAGACGGTTAACTCGGGGGAAGAAGCATAAGTATCTCTCGAATTGAAACTTAAGAAGATATCGAGAGCAAAGTAAGAAGGTACCATGAGAAGTTTCAAATGGATAGGTAATGGTTCGATGTCTGAAACCAAGTGAGAAAGGGGTCCAGAGCAACGAGATTAAGTATTGCATCTATTACGAAAATAGATCACTGGGAAGGTTGCCCGTGTATTACATACAAAGTCAAGCACGAGGAATAACTTGACAACAGGGTGTACAGGAGAGTCAGGTTTTGATCTTGTGAACTGTGGGTTATGGGCCCACCATGTGGGTTAAAAGCAGGAAGGCGCTTAACATTTGCACGGTCAAGATAGCAAGGTATGTCAGAGGATAGCCTATCAGTTATGTCGGCAACAATGTCGGTACCAAGGGGTGAGGGACGAAGAGAATCATTTTCCTACTCGTTGAACGAGGCGGACCAATAGGCAAAGTTCTCGTCCATCGGTGGTTACCGAAATGTCATCAATAGTGGAAACAGGGTCTCACTGACAGAATTGTACACCGGGGGTGTTTACATAAGCAGAAGAATATTACTGCTTAGATCATATAGATCACAAGAAAGGTTAAACCAAGCAATGGAAAGGAAAATAAGATTATCAGATTAAACAGAACAATGGAAAGGAAAATATGTTAAAACACATATTTCAGGGGTATTCCTTCCCAAGGACCAGCAGAGCATGATATCCATGATAGGATATAATGTAGAAAACCATCTAGGTTAGGGGGGATGAAGTTCATGACATTATCCAAACAACGGTGTTTGGATAATTGAGCAGGAAACATTTAGCATCGGACTTCAAATGTTCCTGTTGAAAATCGGAGTACCATAGACATGCATCGAGATAGCCTTGACATGGTTATCAAGTGAAGATCAGACTTTAGAAACACAAAGGATCCATCAGGAACCGCTTGTAGAATAAGTCTTACAATTTCCTCATGGAAGAAAGGATAGCCTTGCTAAAAAGGAAATGGTAACAATAGATCCTCCGGCCAGGTGTGCTAGGCACGATATCACCTTACTGGGTCATATAAAGACCTTTGTTATTACTCTTGGAAATATGTTCCCACCATCATATCTGATTGAGGTTCAGATCTAATTGGTGTCGGGATACCTCAGACTCGGGATGCCTGAGAAGAAAAGGCGCGACACCAATTGACGAGATGACATTGTAAGATTGTTGGGAAACGAACTATGGAAGCAAGGTTTGAGACAAGGGTTCGTCATTAAATCGAGGAGGGGTGAGGAGGTGACTGATTGACTCAGCGACAATCCATTGAGATTTCCAAAAGATGGATTTCCACAACTATGTGAACAAGGAGATAACATTAGCTAGATCAAATGACTTAATGATGTATGCTCGAGGAAAACATACACAATTGAACAATGATAGAAAGGTGCGCCCGGAAATCTGAACTAGGTAGCACGATCAAATGTTTGAATGATGATTCAATAAGCAATAGACTTAAAATGAAACTATCGACCAATAACTTCAAGGCAATAGGGTTACTAGAAGTTTAGAATTTACACATCAAGACCATTTGTCGGTATTTCGTTTAGAAACAACTCGGGGACCAAGAAAGAATGGTGATGGTGAGAAGTATCACTGTACCAAGAATTCTTAAGAGGTGGAGTAATGCTCACGACATTCTTGACATCAAAGATGGTAATACTCCACGGTAGAACATAACATAGGTTGGATAGCAGGGAAGTCAAGATACAACACAAAATATGAACAAGTTTGTGTTGGGGGGAAGGCAAGAATGTTGTCGATGATAACACAATTCATCGAGGGGCAAGGATGGTATTTCTCATCCTGAATTTCGACACGCAACTTGGAAGAAGTCAAATTGTTGACAATGATCACGACAAATTTGTCGAGAGGTTTTCAAGAAGATGAAATTGATCGACGATGACATCAAGTCAAAGGAATGATGAAAGCGAAAGGTTATTGGAACCATGGGTACGACACAAACTCGAAATCAAGCTTGTTGTTCAAGGTGAAATGATATGACGAGAAAGATCGACGTAAGCTTAGCTCATCATCGAAAGTCGTGCTTCGGGATTAAGGACCAGGTAGCACACAGTTGAAAAGTTGCATGATATTGATGTAGCCAATCAGGCTAGGAATGACGTGATCGGGTACAAACTCATAAGTAAAGAAGATTACTAAGAGTTGTTTAATCGCAGTGTGGACTCGATTCAGTTATCGGTGGTTTTGAGTGTTTAAAAACTCGAAGCCCGTGAAAAATTGGAATCAATGAGAATGTAGCACTTGATGGAGAACTCATCATAAGTTATGCAGTTCTGTGATAATCTCAAGATACCAGGGGGGTAATACTCGACGACAAACCAAAGTAGAGGTTGGACTGGGGTATTGCTCTGCAGAAGACAAGTGCCTAACTTGTACGAGAAATGGTGTTTAAAGGAGAGCATGGTCGGAACCACGATTGCAAAAGGACAGATCCCAGATATAAGATGAACTTATACCAAGGGAATAATTAATTTAAGAAAAGCTTTAATGATAAGATCTACATCGTGTCCATGGGCATGAACGCAAAGTTCAAGGTCGACTCCCACTTATTCAATGCATAACCTTTCATTCACTTCTCGCGTTTGATGAAGTTGCAGTGTTGAAAATTTTTATCTGGCAAAATACCAGAAGAGTATGACTCATGAAAACTTTCGAGTTCACACATATTGTGAAAGGCATAGGTTCAACCCATCGGGGCATCGTGGAAACATATACCACAAGCTTCAGGGGTAAAGAACTCAAGCTCGATAGTAGAGCATGGGTGTCAAAACGAGAGGATACAATTTACTAAAGGCATTATGTATCAGGGAAAGAACTCACAAGGTGATTAAATATGAGGGCACTGTCGGATAATAATCTAACAAAGGATTTGGTGGTCCACAAGGGATCAGATGTGAGCATCGATACTCAACTAGAGGAAGAAAGAATGCAAGGGGATCAGATTATAGAAACAACTGGCTAACTCAAAGCTCAAATGCAAAGAAATTATGATTTCCAAATCAAGGGATCAGAAGCAAACGCTTTGATTAAGGATGGATAAGTTGAATAGCCTTAGGGGTACAATCGATGGCAATTTGATTGGTCGATACCAGCTCATGTTTAAAATGACGTTTGAGCCAGAAGGAAGAATTCTAGGATCTGATTGAGGACTGCGAGAATTCGCAACATATTGAATCAACGGACTCAAAATGATCATGACAAGAGATGCCAATAAGATTACGAGACTTAAGATTAATCATAATGCAAGTAAGCAAGAATTTCAAGAGCAAAAAGGCTCCTGAAGATTTTCAGAAGATCGAATGATATTTTGAACACTTTTGTGAAATACTTGAATCAACTGGGATGAGCGGATACTCGGTAAGTGCGAGGATTATCCGTAGGGGTATTCAGGTGACAAAGAACAGCAAGGTAGTAAGCTCAAAGGATTCTCGGAACAACAGAGAGAATTTCGGGGTATCTTGTAATAACAAGATCAACTGGGAAACATTGTATGAGTGGCGAGTATACATGGTTATCCATAGGAGTTTATTGATGAAAGGGAATTGCAAAAGCGATGAACACAAGTTCTTGGGTTATCAGTGGAGAGTATCTTCAGGGTCTTCACTTGCAGCAGACGATCATCAGTAATAAGGGGCTCTCCGGGTGAAAGTGATAACGAGATCCTAATGTTAGATTTAGCAAAATTCATTTAACCCGAATAGGAGAGAGATCAGAGTCCCAGAGTAAAGGTCGAGGAGTAAAAGATCCTAGTACCACCCAATGGCGACGTGGGCCTGTAAGACACACAGCCATGTTAGTAAAAACTTTTCCAATGACTAGACTCGACTTCGGCCAAGGAGTTGGAAAGGGGGATTCCTACAGGCAGTCGGCTCTGATACCAACTTGTGACACCCCCGATTTGACCGTACACTAATCATGCACGCAAATGTGTACGATCAAGATCAGGGACTCACGGGAAGATATCACAACACAACTCTAAAACATAAATAAGTCATACAAGCATCATAATACAAGTCAGGGGCCTCGAGGGCTCGAATACAAGTGCTCGATCATAGACGAGTCAGCGGAAGCAACAATACCTGAGTACAGACATAAGTTAAACAAGTTTGCCTTAAGAAGGCTAGCACAAACTGGGATACAGATCGAACGAGGCGCAGGCCTCCTGCCTGGGATCCTCCTAACTACTCCTGGTCGTCGTCAGCGGGCTGCACGTAGTAGTAGGCTCCTCCAGTGCCGTAGGAGTCGTCGTCGACGGTGGCGTCTGGCTCCTGGACTCCAGCATCTAGTTGTGACAACCAAGTAGAAAGGAAAGGGGGAAGAGAGGGAGAGAAGCAACCGTGAGTACTCATCCAAAGTACTCGCAAGCAAGGAGCTACACTACATATGCATGGGTATATGTGTAAAGGGGCATATAAGTGGGCTGAACTGCAGAATGCCAGAACAAGAGGGGGATAGCTAATCCTGTCGAAGACTACGCTTCTGGCCATCTCCATCTTGCAGCATGTAGAAGAGAGTAGATTGAAGTCCTCCAAGTAACATCGCATAGCATAATCCTACCCGGCGACCCCCTCCTCGTCGCCCTGTTAGAGAGCGATCACCGGGTTGTATCTGGCACTTGGAAGGGTGTATTTTATTAAGTATCCGGTTCTAGTTGTCATAAGGTCAAGGTACAACTCCGGGTCGTCCTTTTACCGGCTGTTAGCTAATTAACAGTAGTTAATTAGGTTAATTAGTTATTAGGCTAATTAATCTGGATGAATTAACTTAATTAATTTACTAATTAATTAATTAATTTTATTAATTCATTTCTATTTTTATTTATTTATTTATTATATATTATTATTCTTTTTAATTCCCCCCTTTTTTTCTAATTACGTTCTGGGCGCGGGGCCCACCTGTCTATGGCCCATAGGGGGTTCGGGCCCAGGGGCAGTGGCTCAGGGGCGCGGGGCCCCACCTGGCAGTGGCCCAGGGGCCACAGTGGATCGGGCTTGCGGGCGAGCGTGGGCGTCCGACGGGGTGGACCCGAGCGGAGGCCGTTGGGGCACCGCGGGCGGCTCGCCGGAGCGCGGCCACGGCGAGCAGGCGAGGCGAGCCAGGCCGTGGATGCCGCCGGCGAAGGGGGGCGGGTCGGCAAGC
>NC_057808.1:449437787-449447210 GCF_018294505.1 Triticum aestivum | reverse complement strand
TGGGCGCAGCCAGGGGCACCGTCGTGGGCGAGGCCGGCCGGCCGAGCGAATGCGGGGAAGGCGGGGGCCGCAGTTGCACGGGAGCAGGGCGGCGACGGGCGCGGGCAGCGAGACGGACGCGAGGGCGCGTGCGCTAGCGCAGGGAGGCACGGTGGATGCGGCGCACGGGCGCGCGCAGCCACGTGAGCGCGTGCACGGGCACGGGATACCGCGGGCGCACAGTGACCGCGGGGACAGAGAAGGAAGAGGCCTGAGGCCTCACCGTGATTCGTAGGGACGGGGGCAGCGGGGGTCGAGGTGGTCGACGGGGACGACGGCGGAGAGGAAGGAGGCCGGTGGGGAGGAGGAGGCAGGCCGGCGATGGCGTCCGGCGAGGTAGCTCCGGCGAGGTGTTCCTCCAGGCGACGGTGACGGCGACACGACGTCGAGCTTGGGGACCGTGGTTGAGGACGAGGTCGAGGACGAGTGACAGAGAAGGGGAGGCGGCACCGACGACGATGGGTGGCGGGGCGGCTCCAGCGGGGATTCCGGGCGGCGGCGGCGAACGCCCCCGATCCGATCTGGATCGGGGAGGGGCAGAGGGGGAGTGGAGCGGGGAGTGGGCGACTGGGCGACTGGGAGAGGGGTTAGGGTTTCGGGGTGAGGGGGCCATATAGGCCGAGGCTGGGCTGCCTCAGTGGCCTGCTGGGCCGTGGCCCAGTGGGGGGGAGGGGGTTTCCTTTTCTTCTTCTTTTTTGTTTTTGTTTTTGTGTTTAAATTTTATTTCCTTTCTGCTTTATCCTATTTTCCAATTTACCTTAATTTTGTAAACTATATAATTAGTATCTAAATTAGTTCTTTCTAAATATACTACTGCCACCAAAAGTTTGGTACCCAATTAATTTTAGTTAAAACATATTTACTATTTTAAAAGAATTAAATAATAGTCTAAGCCATAGTTTATTTATTTTAGAGCATTTAGCTACTTTATAAAAGTGTGATTTCTCCACCAATATTACCCATGATTTATTTGCTACCTTTTGAACATTTTAGTTTAACATTTTGAAAACTTTTGTTGTTTGCCTCGAATTCAAATTTGACTTCGAATCGTTTTGAACTAACGCGAGATTTGTCAACAGTAACGGAGGTAACGTGGCACCATTAGCGTGGGCGTGGGATTACTGTAGCTTAATTATCCGGGCGAGACAGGGGGTAGGCGCGGAACCCTACCTCGTGGCTTCCTCGTCTGTTGCTTGACATCCACTCCAAGTCCTCTAGATCACGTTTGTTCCGAAAATCACGTTCCCGAAGGTTTCATTCCGTTTGGACTCCGTTTGATGTCCTTTTTCTGCGAAACACTGAAATAGGCAAAAAACAACAATTTGGGTTGGGCCTCCGGTTAATAGGTTAGTCCCAAAAATAATATAAAAGTGCATAATAAAGCCCAATAAACATCCAAAACAGAATATAATATAGCATGGAACAATCAAAAATTATAGATACGTTGGAGACGTATCAAGCATCCCCAAGCTTAATTCCTGCTCGCCCTCGAGTAGGTAAATGATAAAAAACAGAATTTTTGATGTGGAATGCTACTTAGCATAATTTTCAATGTAACCCTCTTAACTGTGGTATGAATATTCAGATCCGAAAGATTCAAGATAAAATTTTAATATTGACATAAAAGTAATAATACTTCAAGCATAGTAACTAAGCAATTATGTCTTCTCAAAATAACATGGCCAAAGAAAGCTCATCCCTACAAAATCATATAGTTTGGTCATGCTCCATTTTCGTCACAGAAGAATGCTCTCATCATGCACAACCCCGATGACAAGCCAAGCAATTGTATCATACTTTAGTAATCTCAAACTTTTTGCAACTTTCACGCAATACATGAGCGTGAGCCATGGATATAGCACTATGGGTGGAATAGAATATAATGATGGGGGTTATGTGGAGAAGACAAAAAAAGGAGAAAGTCTCACATTGACGCGGCTAATCAATGAGCTAGGGAGATGCCCATCAATTGATGTCAATGCAAGGAGTAGGGATTGCCATGCAACGGATGCACTAGAGCTATAAATGCATGAAAGCTCAACAAAAGAAACTAAGTGGGTGTGCATCCAACTTGCTTGCTCACGAAGACCTAGGGCATTTGAGGAAGCCCATTGTTGGAATATACAAGCCAAGTTCTATAACGAAAAATTCCCACTAGTATATGAAAGTGACAAAACAAGAGACTCTCTATCATAAGGATCATGGTGCTACTTTGAAGCACAAGTATGGAAAAAGATAGTAGCATTGCCCCTTTTTTCTTTTTTTTGGGCCTTTCTTTTTTTTCTTTTGGCCTTTCTCTTTTTTTGGGACAATGCTCTATGAATGATGATCATCACACTTCTATTTATTTACAACTCAATGATTACAACTCGATACTAGAACAAAGTATGACTCTATATGAATGCCTCCGGCGGTGTACCGGGAAGGGCAATGAATCAAGAGTGACATGTATGAAATAATATGCATGGTGGCTTTGCCACAAATACGATGTCAACTACATGATCATGCAAGGCAATATGACAATGATGAACGTGTCATGATAAACGGAACGGTGGAAAGTTGCATGGCAATATATCTCGGAATGGCTATGGAAATGCCATAATAGGTAGGTATGGTGGCTGTTTTGAGAAAGATATAAAGAGGTTTATGTGTGATAGAGCGTATCATATCACGGGGTTTGGATGCACCGGCGAAGTTTGCACCAACTCTCAAGCTGAGAAAGGGCAATGCATGGTACCGAAGAGGCTAGCAATGATGGAAGGGTAAGAGTGCGTATGATCCATGGACTCAACATTAGTCATAAAGAACTCACATACTTATGGAAAAAATCTACAAGTCATCAAAAACCAAGCACTACGCGCATGCTCCTAGGGGGGTAGATTGGTAGGAAAAGACCATCGCTCGTCCCCGACCGCCACTCATAAGGAGGACAATCAAAGAACACCTCATGTTTCAAATTTGTTACACAACGTTTACCATACGTGCATGCTACGGGACTTGCAAACTTCAACTCAAGTATTTCTCAAATTCACAACTACTTAACTAGCACAACTTTAATATCACTACCTCCATATCTCAAAACAATCATCAAGCATCAAACTTCTCTTAGTATTCAACACACTCATGAGGAAGTTTTTACTAATCTTGAATACCTAGCATATTAGGACTAATTTCACAATTAAAGATAATTACCATGCTGTTTTGTAGGACTCTCAAAATAATATAAGTGAAGCATGAGAGAACAATAATTTCTATAAAACAACTCCACCACCGTGCTCTAAAAGATATAAGTGAAGAACTAGAGCAAAAACTATATAGCTCAAAAGATATAAGTGAAGCACATAGAGTATTCTAATAAATTCCGCATCATGTGTGTCTCTCTCAAAAGGTGTGTATAGAAAGGATGATTGTGGTAAACTAAAAAGCAAAGACTCAAATCATACAAGACGCTCCAAGAAAAACACATATCATGTGGTGAATAAAAATATAGCTCCAAGTAAAGTTACCGATGGACGAAGACGAAAGAGGGGATGCCTTCCGGGGCATCCGCAAGCTTTGGCTTTTTGGTGTCCTTAGATTACCTTGGGGTGCCATGGGCATGCCCAAGCTTAGGCTCTTGCCACTACTTGTTCCATAATCCATCAAATCATTACCCAAAACTTGAGAACTTCACAACACAAAACTCAACAGAAAATCTCGTGAGCTCCGTTAGCGAAAGAAAAGAAAACACCACTTCAAGGTACTGGATTGAACTCATTATTTATTTATATTGGTGTTAAACCTACTGTATTCCAACTTCTCTATGGTTTATAAACTATTTTACTAGCCCTAGATTCATCAAAATAAGCAAACAACACACGAAAAACAGAATCTGTCAAAAACAGAATAGTCTGTAGTAATATGTAATTAACGCAAACTTCTGGAACTCTAAAAATTCGGCCAAAATAGGAAGACCTAGATAATTTGTTTAATGATCTACTGCAATTGGAATAAGTATTTTATCATGTTCTGGTGATTTTTAACAATTGTTTTCGTGAACAGAAAGTTTCTGGAATTTTCAGCAAGATCAAATAACTATCATCCAAGAAGACCCTATAGGTTTAACTTGGCACACACACTAATTAAAACATAAAAACAAATCTAACCAGAGGCTAGATCAAATATTTATTCCTAAACAGAAGAAAAAAAAGCAAAAAACTAAAATAAAACTGGGTTGCCTCCCAACAAGCGCTATCGTTTAACGCCCCTAGCTAGGCATAAAAGCAAGGATAGATCTAGGTATTGCCATCTTTGGTGGGTAATTCTTCAATAAGACACCTATAACCCCTAGGAGTTTCTTTTTTTATTAATTATCAAACTCCTAGGCACAAAATCAAGAAAATCATTTGTAGCAAATGGTTCCTTAATGATAGCAAAAAGATTGGGATGAACACTTATTGATTTTAAATCCGCAGTTTCCTTACTAGAGGATTCACCCTTATTTTTAGGAACATAAAAAATCTTGGAAATTTTGGTAGGAGGATTTGGAGTATTTTAACGGAAGAAAAAGCGGACCCCAAGTTGGTGATAATTCCCTCAAGTTTATCAATTCTAGTAGAATCTTGATCTATTCTTTCATTAATTATGGGTTCTTTTTCCTTAAAACTTTTCAGAGCAACTCCCACCTTAGATCCATATTGGGTAATTTGGTTGTGGATCTTTTTATCCAAATTCTCAATCAACTCTATAGTGGCAACTTTATTTTCAATAATTTCAAGCCTTTGTATCACATGTTCCAAACTTAACATAGTTCCATTAACCAAAAGAGGTGGTGAGCCAAACAAATCTATCATAGCATTATAAGAATAAAAAGTATGGCTACCCAAGAAATCCCCTCCGGTAATGGTATCAAGAATATATCTGTATCAAGGAGTAGCGCCTACATAAAAATTGCGGAGAATAACGGAAGTAGATTGCTTCCTGGTAGATTTATTTTGAGCATTGCAAATTCTATACCAAGTGTCTTTTAGATTTTCTCCCTCCCTTTGGTTAAAATTAAGAACTTCATTCTCGGGAGACAAGGAGAAGATAAGGGACTAGCCATAATGACAAGGCAAGCAAGAAAGCGATGAACGGAAAAGAGAGGGTGAATAAAACGGCAAGGGTGAAGTGGGGAAGAGGAAAACGAGAGGCAAATGGCAAATAATGTAATGCGAGGGATAAGAGTTTGTGATGGGTACTTGGTATGTCTTGACTTGTGCGTAGACTCCCCGGCAACGGCGCCAGAAATCCTTCTTGCTACCTCTTGAGAACTGCGTTAGTTTTCCCTTGAAGAGGAAAGGGTGATGCAGTAAAGTAGCATAAGTATTTCCCTCAGTTTTTGAGAACCAAGGTATCAATCCAGTAGGAGACCAAGCTCGAGTCCCATGCACCTACACAAACAAACAAGAACCTCGCAACCAACGCGATAAAGGGGTTGTCAATCCCTTCACGGTCACTTACGAGAGTGAGATCTGATAGACATGATAAGATAATATTTTTGGTATTTTTATGATAAAGATAAATAAAGATGCAAAGTAAAATAAACGGCAATAGAAATAGCTAAGTGTTGGAAGATTAATATGATGGAAAATAGACCCGGGGGCCATAGGTTTCACTAGTGGCTTCTCTCAAGATAGCATAAGTATTACTGTGGGTAAACGAATTACTATCGAGCAATTGATAGAATTGAGCAAAGTTATGAGAATATCTAGGTATGATCATGTATATAGGCATCACGTCCGTGACAAGTAGACCGAAACGATTCTGCATCTACTACTATTACTCCACACATCGACCGCTATCCAGCATGCATTTAGAGTATTAAGTTCATAAGAACAGAGTAATGCTTTAAGCAAGATGACATGATGTAGAGGGATAAACTCATGCAATATGATATAAACCCCATCTTTTTATCCTCGATGGCAACAATATAATACGTGCCTTGCTGCCCCTGCTATCACTGGGAAAGGACACCGCAAGATTGAACCCAAAGCTAAGCACTTCTCCCATTGCAAGAAAGATCAATCTAGTAGGCCAAACAAAACTGATAATTCGAAGAGACTTGCAAAGATAACCAATCATACATAAAAGAATTCAGAGGATATTCAAATATTGTTCATAGATAAACTTGATCATAAACCCACAATTCATCGGATCTCGACAAACACACCGCAAAAGAAGAGTTACATCAAATAGATCTCCAAGAGAATCGAGGAGCACTTTGTATTGAGATCCAAAGAGAGTGAAGAAGCCATCTAGCTAATAACTATGGACCCAAAGGTCTGAGGTAAACTACTCACACATCATCGGAGAGGCTATGGTATTGATGTAGAAGCCCTCCGTGATCGATGCCCCCTCCGGCAGGACGCCGGAAAAGGCCCCAAGATGGGATCGCACGGGTACAGAAGGTTGCGGCGGTGGAATTAGGTTTCCGTGGGTGCTTCTGATAGTTTGGGGGTACATAGGTATATACAGGCGGAAGAAGTAGGTCGGTGGAGCCACAAGGGGCCCACGAGGGTGGAGGGCGCCCCCCCTACCTCGTGGCTTCCTCGTATGTTGCTTGACGTCCACTCCAAGTCCTCTGGATCACGTTTGTTCCGAAAATCACATTCCCAAAGGTTTCATTCCGTTTGGACTCCGTTTGATATCCTTTTTCTGCGAGACACTGAAATAGGCAAAAAAACAGCAATTTGGGCTGGGCCTCCGGTTAATAGGTTAGTCCCAAAAAAACTAAAAGTGTATAATAAAGCCTAATAAACATCCAAAACAGTTCCTGCTGCGGTACGTGGAGGAGCTTAAAAGTGCAGCTCAGGTGAATCCTCCGGTTAATAGGTTAATAGCATGGAACAATAAAAAATTATAGATACGTTGGAGACGTATCAGTACAGTTCCTGCTGCGATACGTGGAGGAGCTTAAAAGTGTAGCAATGTTGGATGAAGACAGAAACTGAAAAGTGTTCGGGCACTATTATACCATATCAGCCTCAATGCCTTTCAAAGTCGTGCGTGCACTGGTCAAGCCTGTCTTTCGGATCAGTTAAACTGAACATTGATGCCTCGTATCTGGAAAGCTCAGGTGAATCCTCTATGGGGGTTGTAGCCAGAGACAGCAAAGGGATTGTTCTCATTTCTATCTGTCAAAAATGGTCGACTTGTCGCAGCGCTGAGGAGGCAGAGGCTAAAGCAACGCTTGTTGGACTGCATGCACTCTGGAGAGTCTACAGGGGACCGGTGATTCTGGAATTGGATTGCCTACCACTGGCAAAGGATCTGTTAGTTAGAGAACAGCTCCGTTCCCCAAGCTATTGTTGTCTAATCCTAGACATAAAAGAAGCTCTGACATCGTTCTCCTCATACAACATCAACATCATTGGAAGAGAGTGCAACGCCCTGGCCCTCGGGCTAGCTGCGTTGGCCAGAGGTTCAGGAGATCAGGAGAGGATCACGGAAGTTCCGCACTATCTTCGGCCGCTTATGATTTCTGAATTTGTGGTTCCATTAGAGTAGATCTTCTCCTCTGAGTCTAAAAAAAAGAGTTACTCAGTTAATTAGGGAAAACCAAGCGAAAACTAGAGTGCCCATTTATGGAAAACGGGGCAAAGAACCATCATGACCGATGAGTGGCACACAAATGGTATCTGTCGGTGGGAACGACACCTATGGGGTCACTGGGATCCCTTCTACAGTCGTCCGGCGCGAGGATGTGCAAAGAGCAGGTCTGACAGGAAGCACACGGGTCGTTTACCCAGGTTCGGACCGCGAAGATGCGTAATACCCTAGTCCTGCTTTGGTGGATGTATTGAGTGTTCTTGTGTTCTTGAGCTAGCTACGGGGTGCAACTTGCCCAAAAAAGCCGAATCCCCCTCCTAGTCGCCTCGGGCCTCCTTTTATAGGCAAAAAGGCGTTGCCACAGTGGCACACAAGAGGTGGAAAGGTCTACAGTTGACAAGCCTATCCTCTGGGACCGTCGGACAAACACATTTAATGCGCTGCCGATGTGTCCCACTTGCTTTATCGGGGACGGCAAGGAAGCACGTCCCGGCTGTCGCCGCCTCGCCTGGCCTTGACACACGTCCGAGCTGACGAGGCGTCGTGGCGCCACGTTGGCTGGCTGCTGGGCTGGCGCGGTGGTGGAACCTTCACAAAGATTTGCATGCCACCACGCAGGTGCTTGCTGAGTCAGTGTAGAAGCCGCCTGTCGCCACGCAGGTGTCTACACAGCTGGTTGAGCTAGCAGCTGCTTGGGGACGTCGGTGGAGTCTTGGCTGGTGTGGGCCTGGCAGTGGCCCCGCTGATGCCTTCGGCAAGGGTCTTGCCGGGGGCCCGGCAAGGGTCTTGCCGTCGCGTTGCGGTCGTCCCCGGCAAGGCGCATGCCGGGGGTCTTGTGGATTTCCTCGGCTAGGATCCTACCGAGGGTCGCCGTCTTCTGGTCTTCATCTGATCTCACATGTCTACGATCTTGACGAAGATCTGCATGCCACCACAGAGGCGCCTCCCGAGCCTTGGTTCCAATGTAGTTTGGTTGGGTTGGAACCCGTGGGCTCAAGGGTGGCTCGCTCTGCTGGCGTCGGGCTAGTTGCCCCGGCAAGGCTCTTGCCGGGGCCGCGGAGGCTGCCTCGACAAGGATCTTGCCGAGGGAGCCTACCTCGCCCTCTTGCTCTCCTGTATTTCTGGTCTTGGCATTGCCTTGGTTGTCTTGTGCTTTAGCTTCTCTCCGGCTTCCCTCCTCTGCCCTGCTAAGTGTGGCCGCGGCGCGTGGCTCTGACTGCCCGTGCACAAGTAAAGGGGTCAAAAGGAGAGCCCCTACTTTTGTACACCAACAGGAGCCCCCGGGCCTGGGCCACACATAAGCGCGATGCGTTGTTGGGCCAGGCCCAGAACGGTGCACGGGCAGGTGGGGCGGATTTTTACCGTAGTAACTGTTTCGTCCGCTGCGCTTTCCCACGACCCGTGTTGAACGCGCGACGCGGAGGGTCATGCGTGACGTGGGGGTCATGCGTGGGGCGGTTCCCGCACGCATGTGTCACATCATAGTTAATGGGAAAAGAGGCGGCCCACGCCTTCCCCGTAAAAAGGAATAACCGCGGGTGCGCTGCTCATTTACCCCCTGCGTCTTCTCCAATCTCGGAACTGCCGTCTCCTTCTCCTTCCTTCGCAAGCTTTCTCCTTTGCTTGCCGCCGCTGCGTCTTTGCTGTTCTCTATCCCTTGCCTCTCGCAGCCGCCATGGCTCCCAAATCCACCAAGGGCAAGGGAGTGGCTAAGGACGCCGGGGCGTCGGAGCAGCCGGAGAGCGAGTCGGCGGCGCGGCGGATGCAGCTCGCCTACTTCCCCTCGACGGTCGATGTGTTCGAACTCCGGGACTG
>NC_057808.1:449428605-449437536 GCF_018294505.1 Triticum aestivum | reverse complement strand
CGCGTCATCCCTGCCAATTGCGCCGAGGCCGCCCCGAATCGTTACCCGTTCTTCGTCGATTACTTTTCTTGCAGCCTTTGCCCCCCTTCTCTGATTTCTTCAATGACATCATGCACACATTTGGCTTCCACCTTCTGGATTTTACCCCAAACGCTGTGGCGTGCATGGCTCTGTTCGCCCATCTCTGTGAGGGCTTCGCCGGAGTTCTTCCCAACACGGCGCTCTTCTGCCATTATTTTTACCCTCGCATCCAGAAGGGAGGTGCTATCTCTGGTTGCATCACCTGGATCCCAAGGTCCAAAGGGACGTACCCGGATGGCGCCCAGAAGGAGAGGTGGGAGGAATGGCGGGGCCGATGGTGCTGGATTGAGGAGGACGACCCACAGGAGTTCTGCCAGCTCCGCCAGACGCCGCCGGTTCGCAGGAACGACTGGGGTGACGTCGATGCCCAGGACGACGAGCTCGAGATCGCCACCGCCAGGATCCACCACTCACCGTTGCCGGGCTCACCCTAGAGATGATTGGGGCGGATTTCCTCCGCCGCCGAATCGCTCCTCTACACAACAAGGGGAGGCCGGCCTGGCTCTTCCAGAACGCGGCCGACATCATGAGGCTTCGCCCTGGCCTCAATCACAACTTCACGGTGATGGGGCACGCTCACTTTTGCCAGAGGATCTTTCAGCTTGACGTGAACCGCGAGGGCTGGGCTGAGAGGTCCGACAAGGCTGCGAAGGCCGGCAAGGTCGTCAAAGGGCCCTTGTTCGGGTTTCCAGCGGGGGTGGTCCCTCTGAGCAACAACTCGCGCCAGACCAACATCATCGCCATGATGCCGGATTGCAATGCGCACGGTCCCATCCAAAACTGGGCCACGCCACTAGAGGAGCAGGTGCAGGAGTTCTTTGACGGCTTGGCGGAGGTGTACGTCCACAACGAGCCGCTGCTCATCCAGGACACCACTCAGGCGGAGCTGGATTTTATCGCCGCCAGGGTGGCGGAGGCGGAGCTTAGCAGGCAGGCCGACAGCGCTGGCGGCGTGGAGGACGAGGTTGTAGCAGCCGCGGAGGAGAAGGAGCTCGCCCAGTGGGCGGAATCCGCTGGAGAGGCCAGCAGCCCCGGCACCGGGGCCCCTCTCATCGAAGATGTGGTCGACGAGTCATCGGAGGAGGAGGCCGAGGCTGTCGACCCTCCGGTCACGGGGAGAGGGCGAGTCTTGTGGCGGGCCACCTCTGGTGAGCCGGTCCGGCCCGGCAGGGTCGTGCAACCGCGGCAAGCCCAGGAGACGTCCGCATGCCAAACGAGGGCCGCGGCGGCGAAGAAAGTGGTGAAGGCCGCGGTGGCGAAGAAGAAAGCATCCGCCTCTTCTTCATCCAAGTGCGCTCAGACCCCACCTCCTTCCCCTCCTTCGGCAGACGTCGACGCGGAGGTCGTCTTTGACTTCGGGTCCCTCAGCCCAAGGAGGAAGATGAAGGCAGCAGAGGAGGAGGTGGAGGAGGAGGAGTAAGCTTCTTGTTCCCTCCCCCCTTTTTGTTATCTTTGTCTCCTCAAACTGTGCCACTTATCTTGGATTGTTTTCATTTTTGTAGGGATGTGGAGACACTGGCCCAGAGGGTGAAGAGGGCCAGGCCCTCGGCGGGCGGCCAGCCCTCGGCGGGCGGCCAGCCCTCGGCGGGCACCTCGAGGGCGCTAGTAGTGGTGGTGAGCAGCCCGGACAGCAGCCCCCGGAGCAGCCCCCAGCGTAAGTTCGTCAATCACCCCTCGTCAACGTGTGTTGGGGGCATGATCTCTTGGTGTTGACCTTGCCGTGGTTGCAGGAGGAGGGGACAGCAGCAGGAGGAGCCACAGAGGGCTACCCCAACACGCCGCCCCCATCGACCACGCAGCCCCGAGAGGCATCCCCGGCAAGGGCGCCAAGCACCGAGCCCATGCACACGGAGGAGGAGGAGGCGAACTCGGGCGCTGGTGGCTTCGCCTCGGCGCCAAATGTTGGCGGGGAGGGGACCTCTGCTTCCCAGCCCGACACGGGTAAGTTACTTGCCTCCCATCCCTGTCTTTTCTTCTTCTTTTTGAATCTTAGTCTTGGTTTGCTTCATCCCTTTCTCGATATCCAGATCCTCCCTTGGCGAGCCAGGAGGATATAGACACCGTCATCGAGGATGTCACCAAGGCCGTCAAGGCGGAGGCCGAGAAGATCGCCGCCGAGGAGGCCGCCAAGGGCGCTGCTGAGGACGCCGCCAAGGGGCCTGCTGGGGAGCCCGACAAGGGGCCTGCCGGGGAGGCCGGCGAGACCATTGCCGAGGAGGAGGTGGTTCACGACCAGCCTTCCTCTTCGGCCGCCTCTGGCTCCGGCAGGTATCTGAGGGTGAGCGACGACCTCTTCGTCCATCTTCCAGGGGCGTCGAGCTCCAAGGCGCCCATCGAGGGAGAGGTGTTCGACGAGGAGGTGCTTGCCACCGCCGGGCTCGATGTTGTTGATGAGCCGAGTGCCGGTGGCGACAGTTCTCAGGAGGAGCGGCTTCTCCAGGCCATGGGCGCCAACTTTCGGAGGCTCCAGGCGCTCCACCGCGCCCGCCTGGACAAGGCCAAATCCAGGATGGCAACGGTGGACAAGGCGGAGGCGGACCTCAAGGGGCGCGTCGCCGAGGCACAAACTTGGTTCCGCCAAGCTTGTGAGGAGCTGAAGGTCGCCCAGGGCGAACTAGCCAAGTGCGAGGTGGAGCTCACCATGAAGCGGGCCGACATCGAGAAGGCCCAGGAGATGGCGAAGAACCTGGCCGCCGCAGCCGAGGCCGCTTGATCCCACCACCAGGCCGCGCTGAACTCCCAGGAGGAGGACCTTGCCACGTGTGAGGAGAGGCTTGCCGCAACGCTCCGCGGCAAGGATGAGGAGGTGGAGAAGCTCGTCGTGCAGCGGAGCCAGGAGCTGGAGTAGAGGCACAAGGAGGCACTAGATGCCCAGGCTCTGGTTCACGCCGACAAGGTGAAGGAGCTGGAGGTGGAGCGGGACGAGCTGAAGGACCAGGTTCTGAAGCTGTCCAAGGAGAAGGATATGCTCAACGGCGCCTTGACGGAGGCGCAGGGCGCGGCCGTCAGTAGGGCCGGGCAGCTTTCCAAGGCCAACAACTCCATCAAAGATCTCAAGCTGAAGCTGGAGGGTCTCGAGGGGATGATGTCAGAGGCCCAGGCCCGGGAGGGGACCCTGGCCAAGGACCTGGACACCGAGAAGCAGCTGCGGAAGAACGAAACCGCCAACCACAAAGACTTTGTGGAGGGTGAGAATCGCTGGATCGGGTGCCTCGAAGGCGTCGCCGGCAGGATCACCATGCAGCTGGCTACCATGGGGATGCCAAACGTGAGGTATACCACGGAGCGCAACGTGAGCCCCAACGCCAAGCTGACCATCTTCTTCGAGGGCGTCCTCGGGGCCCTGGAGCGGTTCCACTCCAATCGGGTGGCCTCTCTGGCCGATGAGGACTGGAGGCTTTGCCAGGGTGCCATGACCAAAGTTCTCACCAAGATGGCGTACTGGAACCCCGACCTCGACTTCGACGCCGCGCTGGACAGCTTGCCGGAGGATAGAGGGCCAGCACCGAGATTAGGCACCCCGTCTCTCATCGTTGTTGCAGGTTCATGACCAAGACAGATTTTATCTTTAGTTAGAACCGCAGCAACAATTGATGTAACATAACTCTGCAGTACTTTTAATACAATGCACGTTATTTTCCTGTCTGATCTCCCCTTGTATGTCCGCCCTACGTTAACTGGGTAGGCTTGCCGGCGCGTAAACCCAGGGCGGCACCTTGAGGACGGATCCCCAATGGCCTGCCGGGTGTGCGTGCTGCCGAGCGAACCACCTTACCTGTCTCAACACGGCCACTCGAACTATCGAGCTTGACTCAAGTCAGAATCGAGAGCGTTGCCAATTGCGGAAGGCTACCCTGCCGTTCTTGACGCGGCCGCATGAGCTATTGAGCGGACTCGAAACAGAACAAGGGCGTTGCCAATTGCGGAAGGGCCCCTTTGCATGCAGGCTTTCATACATAGGGCATGACCTTCGAGGATAATAACCATATATATAAAAAGAAATTGCTCAAATTTCGCAAAACTTAGCTTTTCTGTCGTCGCACGGGCGCCCACCGCATGCGCAAATGGTGCCTTCAAGCTCGGTCGTCTTCTTCCTTGGAACGACGGCCGCCATGAAGCCGCTGCTTCGATAAGACCAGATTTTCACAACTGCGCCCCCTACCTGGCGCGCCAAAGATGTCGGTGGGAACGACACCTATGGGGTCACTGGGATCCCTTCTACGGTCGGCTGGCGCGAGGTTGTGCAAAGAGCATGTCTGACAGGAAGCACACGGGTCGTTTACCCAGGTTCGGGCCGCGAAGATGCGTAATACCCTAGTCCTGCTTTGGTGGATGTATTGAGTGTTCTTGTGTTCTTGAGCTAGCTACGGGGTGCAACTTTCCCAAAATCCGAATCCCTCTCCTGGTTGCCTCGGGCCTCCTTTTATAGGCAAAAAGGGGTTGCCACAGTGGCACACAGGAGGTGAAAAGGTCTACAGTTGACATGCCTATCCTCTAGGACCGTCGGACAAATGCATTTAATGCGCTGCCGACATGTCCCCCTTGCTTTATCGGGGATGGCAAGGAAGCACGTCCCGGCTGTCGCCGCCTCGCCTGGCCTTGACACGCGTCCGAGCTGACAAGGCGTCGTGGTGCCACGTTGGCTAGCTGCTGGGCTGGTGCGGTGGTGGAGCCTTCACGAAGATTTGCATGTCACCACGCAGGTGCTTGCTGAGTCGGTGTAGAGGCCGCCCGTCGCCACGCAGGTGCCTGCCCAGCTGGTTGAGCTAGCAGCTGCTTGGGGACGGCGATGGAGTCTTGGCTGGTGCGGGCCTGGCAGTGGCCCCGCTGATGCCTTCGGCAAGGGTCTTGCCGGGGGCCCGGCAAGGGTCTTGCCGTCACTACAAAAAAATACACTTCCGTGATGATACGTGTTTGTCATAGTAGGTCGCGTTTTTTGTCATGCATGTACATCCATGACAAATTTATGACAGAATCAAGATAGTCATACCTGTGCTGTCGTAGAAGTGTTCCATGACATTACCAAAATTATCATCACGGAAGTGTCCACTTCCATGACGATAAATCGCGCGTCACGGAAGTGCTTTCGTCAAGGGTGACCGACACATGGCATCCACCGTAACGGAACGCCGTTAAGCTATCGGGTCGGGTTTTGGATCCGATAACCCGTTAACAGCCCCGACCAATGGGGATTTCCCACGTGTAAAATCATCATTGGCTAGAGGAAACACGTGTCACCTCATCGTTGGGACAGATGTCATCCACTCACTGGACAGAAGGCGCCTATGATACGTCGACACGTGGCACGACCCAATAGTGGCCCATTCCTGTGAAAAGGCCGGCCCGTTTGACTTGGTCAAAAGCTGGCGGGCCGGCCCATGGAAAGCCTGTTAACGGCCTGTTCGCATATAGCCCATTTACAGCCCGCTAACCCAAGGCCCGTTACGCCCTATCCGAATTAGGCCCAGTAGCGTCATCTGGGCCATCCAATATGATTCCAGCCCGTTTTCACTTCTGGCCCATGTATAGCCCATGACGTCTTTCGGCCCATACGAGGCCCTTTGTAACTCTTGGCCCATTAGCGGCCCATGCTAAAACTAGCCCATAATGAACAGTGTATTACTTTACACCCATTAACGGCCCGTGGTGAAACTGGCCCGTAATGAACAGTGTATCACTTTATACCCATTAACGGCCCGTTATTCCGTTGGGCCGTTTCCAGCCCAAGTTAACTTTCGGCCTCCTGAGGGCCCATTTATTCTTGGGCTCATTTGCAGCATTCAGTTACTTACGGCCCGTTACTGTCATTTTCTGCTTGTGGGCCAAATTCAGCCCGTCGTTACAGTCGGCCCGTTTGTGGACCGTTAGTCTGTTGGGCCATTTTCATAGCATCACCAAATAAGGCCTATTAACGATGGCCCGTTATGGTCGGCCCATGAACGGACGATTCCAACTCTAGCCCGTTTACGGCCATAATGCGGTCTGTTTGGCCCATGTTTGGCCAATCGATCATACGGCCCGTATAAGGCCCATTGATGATATGGCCCGCAGAAGGCCCATTGTTTCTACGACCCGTAGAAGGCCCATTGTTTCTACGGCCCGTAGAAGGCCCACTATTTCTACGGCCAGTAGGAGGCCCAGTGTCACTACAGTAAATATTAGCGCATGTTTATTGTGGCCTAGTTTTAAAAAATAGGTTATTGCAGCCACTAGCTAACCGCGGAAAAAGAACTGCAATGACTACCAGCAAACAAATAAACAAGACAACAAGGAAATAAATAAGCAAGCAACTAACGCTAGGCTATCACGGCTATTACACATATTACATCCACTGGGCATCAAAGTTCGCCACCAGTGCAAATATAGGGAACAAAGCAGCATATCATATACACTGGTTGTCAAAGTTGGCGACCAACGCAAATAAACGCCGCAGCAAAACAAATCCAGAACTGAAACCACTTCAGAAGATCTCAAGAAACAATATCCTGGGTACCCATAATGTTGGCAAGATGCTTAGCAAGCTAATTAACTTTCTCTTGTTTGGCGCTTAAATCCTCCAGCGCTTGCTGTTGCACCAGAAAATATGCATCTGAATTCTGCAGGGACTTCCTCAGTCCTTCAGCATCCTGTCGCAGCACATCTGATCGATGTCTTTCAACTTGAAGTTGAGACTCAAGAAGACGAACTGATTCAGGCAGCGAGTTCGAAGAGCTTGTGCCAGCAGTAGTGGCCAGTAACTCGAACACTACATCAAGACAGGTCTTTTGGGTTCCCTCACTGTCGTCAAGATAGTTTTTATCAGCTTTCTTGGAGACCAACAGGGATGTCTCACTATCTTGAACCTTATCTGCATTACTTCCTTTACCATTGGATAACGCGGTATTGTTCTCCAATATTTTGTCCGCATTCTAAAAGAGAAACAAGCAGACACATCACATGTTTACCATGTTGTATATGAAACTCATTTTGGTAAATGAGTTCAGTAGTAAAGTGGACAGGATAACATCATGCAACAAACATATATCTATGTACCATGGTCACTTTATGGTCTATATCATTCTAGTTTTTGTTGCCAAATCAAGATAGAGACACAGTTCAAATAATATTTGTTCAAGACAAAGCAGAATAGACAGAATATAAGTGTGGGTAACTATAGAGCAATAACAACACTTGTAATGTGCATGACATGAGAACATAACTGTTTATTCAATTGAAATTGAAATCAACATAGAGCAGGTTACAACAGCAAACCAGTTAAAGAAACAGGTTTAAAACATACCTGTTGCGCCATTGGAGTTTCAATTCCATCCTTCAAATTTGAAAATAGTTGGTATGAGTAAATACAGTAATGCAAGAGCAAAGGAGTATGAACCATAGCTACAGAACCTGACCTGAGAACAAATCTTCTTCTCCTGTAAGCGTTTGAGTTGGGATTCGGAGTGGTGGTCCTCATGCTTTGGGCACTGCAGTTCCCTTACTAACTGCTCGTGTTTGGGTGCTCTGTGGTGGAGACGATGCTGTGTCAACTGGAACTTGGTTACTATCTGCCGGGGTTGGGGTTAGAAGGGGTGTAGCTGGTTCTCTGTCCAACTGGGTAGGGGTACATTCTGCGAGAATCTTGGTTATGTGTGGTGGATCTGGTCCTTGGGTAAGTACAACCGTGGTTCTATCTGCATCAACTGGTAGCACTATCTTTTCTGAAGACCGTGTTGTTACTCCCTTAGATACTGCCATCATGCTCTCCAATTCAAATGGCTGATAAACAAGAAAAGTAATTGAAAGTATAGACATTGTATGATAGACAGGTGCAATGGATAGTGGGGAATAAAAGAGGGCATGAAATAATTCATATTTATGTTGTCTAACCAAACAGGATAGCATGACACAATTTCACATATATGATGGCTGACTAAACAGGATAGCATGACACAATTTCACGTTATGATGGCTAACTAAAAAAGATGGAAAGACATAGTTCAAAATATGAGACTATGTAAACAGGATGACATGACATAACTATATAATGTGTTTATTAAATAGGTTGGCATGCCATAATTCACATACATTCACAGATAGAATGCCATAATTCAAAATATGATGACTATAAACACTAAACAGGATGAGATGATATAACTATATGATGTCTTTATTAAATGGGTTGCCATGCCATAATTCAGATAGATGATGTGTATGTACTATGTAAACATGATGGCATGATATAATTCAAATATATGATTTATATAGTAAGCAAGTAAGCAGATGGCAATCCATATATGATGTAAAAACTAAGCAATGCAAGACAACATGCATGACATGGGTAATATAACCCTGCCAAGTTTGAGCATAGACCTCAGGGGGGAAATAGGACTGGTCATCAGTCTCTGAATCCTCCTCTGAGGAGCTCTCTGTAACCAGCAAGATGTCTGCTTCAGCAGGTAGCATTGTCTGCTCTGAATACCTTGTTTTCACTCCAAATACTTCCATCACCGATCAAATGGCTGATGCACAGGAAGAGTAGTTGAATATACAAACGTTGTCGACAAATGGAACACGTAATACAAAAAAAATTATAGCATGATATAACTCACATACATGATGATTGGCTAAACAGCATGGCATTGCATAATTCACATATATAATGCCTTTGCAACAAGATAGCATTGTATAATTCACATATATAATGTCTTGCAACAAGATGGCAATGCATAATTCACATATATGGTAATTAGACACTGAACAGGTGGCATTCACACAAAGCATGTCTAAACTAATCAAATGACATAGCAATGCGAGACACCATACGCACGATATGAGCAACATAACCCTGCCAAGTTAGAGCATACACCTCGG
>NC_057808.1:449426238-449428560 GCF_018294505.1 Triticum aestivum | reverse complement strand
GGAATAGGGGTCATCTGTCTCTGAATCCTCCTCTGAGGAGCTATCCGTAACCAGCGAGATATGCGCTTCGTCAGATAGCATAGTCTGCTCTTAAGACCTTGTTTTCACTCCAGAATTTGCCATCACCGTGTCAAATGGCTAATGCACACGAAGAGCACTTGAATGTACTAACATTGATGACAAATGTAATATGTAACGGAAAAAAAGGATGTCCTGATATAATTTACATATAAGATGACTGGCTAAGCAGGATGGCATTGCAAAATTCACATATATGATGCCTGGCTAAACAAGATGGCGTTCCATAATTCACATAAACGATGAATAAACTAAACAGATGGCATTCGCACAAAGGATGTCTAAACTAAGCAGATGACATATTTGAGGTATAAAGTAAGCAATGCAAGACACCATATGCATGATATAACCAACATCACCATGCCAAGTTAGAGCGAAGACCTCAGGGGGTAAATAGCAGTTGTCTTCTCCTTCTGAATCCCCCTCAGAACATATATCTTCCTCTCGATTACAATCCGAAATGCGTGGAGGGGGCCTGCCTTTGCGCGTACCATGGAGCGACGTCTGCATGAAATTTTATTGCCACGCAAGGCTCGTCTCTTTTGCTCTACATGTTCAGTTCCATTGTTTAAAATAACTGTCATGCATAGGAATAAAACATAGTGAGATTATGTAAGGAGTGCATGCAGAAATCGAGAGTGATGGTAGCAACCTGTGGATAGACCCAAAACCAATAATAGCAGGCAGATAATGGCTTCAGTTAAAAAATACAGATAATGGCTTCTTTACTGTTTGTTTCCCACCCAACATGAAACTCATAGTAGACACCGGAGATTGACCAGATAATAGATAGATACTATTGATAGCGGCCCCGATATGTACCCCACAACCATTTAAAAACTCAAGTTTGACCATAAGTTTGGAGCTGACTCAGAGTCTAATCGGTGAACAGGACGATAAAGTAGCATGTAATATTAAGCGATGCATAACGTAAGCAGACACGAAAGAGTGTGACCTCTCTTGCGGACCCGTGTAGTCCTCGAGGTCATCTGCTCGGTTGATGATGGTAATGCAGTTTTCATGGGTGCCAGCGGCGGGGAAGAAGATCTGAGGCGGCGAAAGACAGTTTGTAGGCCGGATCCCTGCTGTGCTGGACCCTTCTGTCGTCGGAGCAGCTGAGCTGGGGTGGACGACGGTGCAGCAGGAGCGGGACAAACCACACAAGGTTTTCTTTGACAGCTATATGTAAGAGAAGTAATTCTATAAGGGCTCGTTTGAATTGGAGGATTCCAACAATGCAGGGATAGGAAATAGACAGGAATAGGATAGGAATGCAAGTGCAAAACAGAGAATTTAAAAACACAGGATTTCTGCCAATCTGGGTGTTTGATTCACAACAATTGGAAGATCACAGGATGCAAAGAAGCATGGTGAGATTAAGTCAAACCACAAGAAAATGTACGGTTATAATGCTACTATGCTACTATCTCTTAGTCTTGTGCTTCATGAATAGGAATTTGAAAAGGAGGACAAGTGAAAATTAAAATTCCTACGTTTTTTCTTTCAAGGAGACACTAAAGGAACAAATCCGTGTGCTTAGTGGACAATATATATAACATGTAGAGTAAAAAAGAGATGCAACAAGTGTACAACCTCTTTGGCGAAGCCATGTCGATCTCAGCGTGATTGGGTTGGCCGGTGAGGATGCTCCGGCTGACTTTGCTGTCGGGGGAGGGGAAGAAGATCTTAGGCGTCTGGAGATGGAGCCCGAGGTACTGCTCCGCTGTGATGGAGGGTTTCGTCGTTGGAGCAGCTTCGGTGAGTTGTACGACGCCGAGGCTGAAGCAGGACAAGAGAGACAACGAACAACGTTAACCTGAGTGGAATTCTAATATCATCTCCAATACATGACGTAAAATACATAACCACAAAGTGCTAGATGTAAAATACATCAGCCGCTCATCTCTGAACTTAACTGTCGAAACTGAACTTAACTGTCGAAACTGAATTTTGCTGTCGAAACTGAACGCAATAGCAAGGTGAGGCTACACGTCGGTCGACTGACTTTTTCATCTCTGGTCAGTCAATTTTGCAGCCATTGGATACGAAATCAAGGGCCTGCGGTTCATCTTCAACCTCCACCCCCCTGAGCCGCCAGCCACCACCGGCCAAATAGCAGCCCCCCGCCGCCCGCGGCCGGCGGTGCGCCGCCCCGCCCGCCCCGAAAACACTCCCCACCGCCGGTCCGCCGCCGCCCCGGCCATCCCTCTAGGCCCCCCCCCCGTGCCAAGCTTTTTCTCCGGC
>NC_057808.1:449412031-449425912 GCF_018294505.1 Triticum aestivum | reverse complement strand
CCCCACCCTGAACCCTAAGATAGATAGTGTGGTACCTCTCCGGCGAGCCCCCTCCCCGCTGCGGCTGGATCTTCCTTCACCCCGGCGAGCCCCCCACCCCCTGAAAATCGACTGACCCAAAAGTCGATTCAGTCGACTGAAGTGTAGCTAAATCGGAGCAGCATCGCAAGCAAGAGCAAGAGCGATAGCAACAGCGCGAGCAAGAGCAATAACAAGAGCAGACCAGGCAGGGGACCGAGAGTAAGAGCAGAGCAGCAGCGCGAGCGAGAGCTAAAGAAGCAGCATCTCCTACTGATGCTGACGTCGCCGCCGAGGGAGCGACGCCATGGAGGAAGTGGCCGGCGACGCTGCCGTGGATGGAGCCGCGCCGTGTCGGCTCGGGACCGAGCGCCGACAGCACCGTGAGATCGAATCAAGAAGAAAATGCGGCGATTAGTGTACAACCTCTTTGGTGGCGCCGATTAGGCCGCAGCTTCATCCGAGGAAACGGTGATGATGATGCTCTTCCGGTGGTGCAGGTGAAGACGGCAGTGTGGGAATGGAGGTGGCGCGAAAGACGAGGCGAACGTCGGGGCAGCTCCTTGGAGGTGGAGGACGGGGTGGCTGAACCGGCGGGACGATGAGACCGACGACGGATCCTCATCCGGTACGGTGGATGAGGGACGTCGAGGTGTTGCTGTGGACGACGTCGTCGGGGAAGAGGCTCCGGCTGGGTGGCGGACGGAGCAGGGTGTGGGGTTTCGTCGCGGGTTTTCGCGGCCTCGGTGTACGAATGGGTGGGCGGATGGGATGGCAGTGGGGAACCATGGCTTAGAGACGCGCTTGTCCGAAATGTGGGGTAAGTTACGAAAGTACCCCCACCGATTTGAGGCGGTTCTTTTGGTTCAGGGGTACCACGGGCATTTCGCGTGTCGGGATTTCACAGGAGTTGGGAGTTTTCGCGCGCGTTGTAATTTCGGAATAGCAAGGCGCGGGTTGAGATGGAGGGAGTTGTCGGAGCACAACGAGACAAAGATATATCTTAAATATTTCGGGCTAACAAGGCGCGGGTTGAAATTTCTGGACAAGCCTAACGTGTACTGTACCAAATCAATGCGCACTACAAATGTCATTCAAAACTTTGAATTCATGTTATGTTCAATTAAAATATTTCGCTACGTGTATAATGCATGCAACCTACTACTCAAATGAACGTTTTAGTGCATTCGAAACGTATATACTACCGCTTCAATATGAACTAAATTTGAATTCGTTTCTCTATTTGAATAAGATCTACAGTAATGATTGTTGTGAAGTCAAAGCATTTGAATTCGTTTCTCTATTTTAATAAGATCTACAATCATCATTATTGTCAAGTTAAACCATCGTTTGTGTATTATCTTCATAGCACACCACATGATTTGTCTCGAGTTACATATGAACTATGTGTACTATATGAACTCGAAGTAGATTTTTTGAATCCACTTTATTTTGATGGCAAATCACATTACATTTCTAGCTCTAGCTAGATCTTCATAATCTAATCCATGTCTCATATGTATAATGTGTTTATCACATTATGTATGGTGCCCTGCCCCCTACGCCTACAAGTATTTAGATGTGAGTTGCAAACACCACACATTACCCCAAATTCAAATAAAATGTGAGAATGTTCGATATATAGTATTGTTTAGATTGTTCGATATTTAGTTGTAAGCTGCAAATGCCACACATTATCACAAATTCAAATAAAATGTCAGATTGTTTGATGTATAGTATGGTTTAGATTGTTTGGCATTTAGCTGTGAGTTCTAAACGCCATGCATTATCACATTATGGTATAACATGTGCACAACACGTGTGTCACCGCTATATTCATGCATGCAATGTTTAAAACACTATGATCTCCTATTCAAATATATGAATCCGCTTTCATATCAAATTATGATCTTTGTTAGTCTCTTACACCCACACAATCCTCTAACCTTTGTAGCTACCACTATCTTTCTCTCGTGCATGCACACGCCCTCCTCGCCCTCCCCCTCCCTCGGCATTCTATCCACTGGGCACATTCATTTTTTTTCTTTAGGTCGTTCTCCCAGAGTCTCCACAACTCCTTTCCGACACACACCGATCGATAAACCTCTCCAGCAATGCCTGCCTACAACATACACACACACCTTCAATCTCCTCCTTTATGTGTCCTTGCCTCGTGTCTCTCATACGGTCAGACACCCGTGTAAACCCTCGCCCCTCTTTTCATCAATCTCACAACCGCACACTCCTCCCCCTATCTAGCTAGTAGTTGGGCCTCTCGCACCACCTCCCAGCTCCATTCTCTCTGTCTATCCGTCTCGCTGGGCCTTATTTGCCTCTAACAAATGGACGTACACCGACCGATCTCTCGCTATACATATAGCTAGCTAGGTCCTTATAACTCGTTTTTACCCACACGTCAATCGATCTACCTCATTAGTTGTGTCTCTCCCTTCCTCCGACAAACAACAATTGATCTACTGATCTAGTTAGGTTTGCTTACCAAACACATGGTTCCCCTTCATCATCCATGGATGCGTCCCGACAGATCTATCACGCACATGCACACACAGAAACACATCCCCACTCTTATTGATAACATTGCAGTTCCAGCCTCAGTTTGTCTAGTAGGCCTCTCCCACCATCTTCGAGAAGCAACTCCATCACCCATCCAGCACTCTACCCCTCTCCTTCCCTCTCCCTCCCTCCCTGTCTCCTCTCTCTCTCTCTGTCCCATCATATTTCCCGTCCTTCAATTATGTATGGATGTCGACCGATCTCCCTCAAGACATAGTTGGGTCTCTCCTTCTCAACACATATACGAGTCGTTCTACCTCTATAGTTAGGCCTCTACCTACCCCTCCCCCCACCCCCTCCCCCCACACACACCGATACATCGAGCGCTTTAGTCATGTCTCCCTGCCACACACAAACTTGACATGTGCCCTCTAACGTTCCGGTAGGCCAGTCGCCCTATATCTTTGACTTGCACACACACAATTTTGATGGCTCTCTTCATCGATCTCGCACCCACCCACTTGATCCTCTCTTCGACTCTATCGGTAGCTATGACCGCTCCCTCTCTTCTCGTGGATTGCCCGACCCTCTATGTATGATATGGATAGGCCTCAATTTCACACACATTGCATGCAAAATTTTGTTTGAGATGTCATCGACAGATATTCCCACAAATAATTCACGAAATCAACCCCCACCCCACCCCCCACCCCAAAACAAAAAACACTCACGAACGTGGTTTGTATCTCACACACACACACCCACGTAGGTGGGGGACATGCACGAATAGAAGAGGTGCATGCACGGCGCACGTACTCCCGTCTCTTTCCCAACCACACCCGTGCGGGTACACGGTGGAGCTCATTTCAGTACGAAAAAGGCAGCCCACGTGGTAATTTGGCACGTGTACTGGTTGTCCACTTGGTGGAGGGAGGATCGTCTACCACGGGTGAACAAACAAATTGCGACTTGACGTGTTATGTTAAAAAAAGAGGCAAACCATGTGGGGCCTACCTTAGAGGCAAGGCTCTATACACTGGAGTACTTTTGATGTGTCCCGTCAACTCGCAGAACAAGGAGAAGCTTGCTTAGTACGCCGTCTCCCCCGCCCACGGGCGCGGTGGCTCGCAGGATGAGGTGAAGCTTGCTCCGCCTTACGCCCGCTCCCTCGCCCATGTGCGCGGTGGCTCGCAGGACGAGGAGAAAAATTTACTACTCCCTCCGTTTACTCCTCGTCCCTACTACCTTGGTTATAGAGATTATATCATATTGTTTGGAATATATATGTCCTTTAGTAGATTTCAATATGAACTACTAGTACATACTCCAAACACTGATGTATATATACGTATTTTAGAGTGTAGATTCACTCATTTTTCTCCGTATGTAGCACTCTCCCTCGCCCCTCGACCCTCGCCCATGTGGTGGACGTGCAGCAATTCATTCGGTCTCATATAGCCAGAATGATATATACTGCACTACCATTATTGCTCGACTTCCCGAAGAGGCGAAGAGCCAATCGCAAGGTTAATATTTTGGAGATGCCAAGCGCAAGGTTATAGGAGAACGAGTAGTAGGTGCCGCGTCATTTATAAATAAAGTTTTTTTTCTTCAGTGGCACGTACGCAATATGATAGGTTCATATGGAGAGAAAAGGAAACCGCTCCACTATATACATAGTCAGGACGGGCCAGCCTACACGGTTGCTTGCTGGGGTTGCTCTCTTCACACTCTCTCGCACAAAATGACTGTGGCCACATCTCTAACATCCCGGCGGATCACGTCCGCTTGGGGAAGGGGTGGATGCTTAGTGTAGATGCGGTGGCCGTCGCCGACGGCGAAAACCCACTGTCGGCATGTCCCGATCAGGGGTCCCCGCCGTTCTCTCTCACAAAGCCGGTGAGGTTGCCTTCGTCCCTTGCTCACTGCCGCGACGTGGGCAGTTGCCGCCTCCCGCCGCCCTCCTCAAGGTTGAGCTACGTCCCTCAGGTACAACTCCCTTTACAGCCGGCTTGCACCATTGCTCCAGCTGCCCACATCACTCCCTGTGGATATTTCTCTACTTCTTTGCCGCGCACATACCTCTACTGGCTTCTACGTACTGTATTTGTGATGAGTTTATGTCTCATCAACTAGTCCCAGTAATCTTATTCTAATCACGCTTCTTCAATTTCTTTGCCACAGGGATGCTCATCTCGATTCTGGTGAAACTGCACAAAATGATCCGATGGTCAAAAGGTTGCAAACTTCATTTATTAGGAAGCTCGAACGTTGCCAACAAATTGAAGCCTGTTCAGGGTTCACGGTTCAAGGGCTAGGGACTGCATGGATCGTTTTTTTCTTTAGCTGCCTCTGTTCCAAAATAAGTGTCAACTTTAGTAGTAGTACAACTTTGTACTAAAGTCTACACAAAGTTGAGACACTTATTTTGGAACGGAGGGAGTACATATTTGCTATGATCTGTCAATCATTGAGATGCAATAGCATGCATGTTAGTCTCCTTTGTATTTGATGAAATGTTGCAACGGGCAACCTTGGACGCAAGATACATGTAACAGAAGCTGGAAGCTTCATAGCATTGTACAAATTTATCTCGCTGATAAATTACAGTACGTACTATACTAGTACTTCCTCCATTCCTAAATATAAGTCTTTGTAGAGATTTCACCATGAACCACATGCGGATGTATATAGATGCATTTTAAGTGTAGATTCATTCATTTTGTTCCGTATGTAGTGGAATATCTACAAAGACTTATCTACTAGTAATAGCTAGCCCCCACTACTAGGAATTCTCTATCCTCTCCTTGAGCCACATCATCAAAATTGATGTAGCCGTTAGATGAAGTAAATCAGTCCATAATAGCCGTCTGATCTAGACGTTGAGAGGCTCCGCACTAAGCCACATGCAAGCATGCAGAAATACCGTGGCACCATCATGTGAGTGGGTTTTAAATCACATCAACATGTCTCCATGCAAGCAGGCACCGGTAGCATGCATGTAAGTGAGCTTTTAAGTCCCATTAACATGTCAAAAATAAAAATATAATCCCATTATGCAGTGGGAGTTGGCTGATCTTTTTTCCTTACGTGGGATGATCTAAATGATGATAGGAGTTTATTTAGTTTGGCTACCACATTTGTCATGCGGTTATAGAGTTTTTTTTAGTTCTATGAAATCGATAATTTTGCGCAGAGAGAGTTGTTCCGCGGCAACGCGCGGGGACTCATCTAGTAATATTTAGGAACGGAGGGAGTACTATGTAAAGAGTTAGGTGTCGCACGGTGATAGTGTGAGGTGGGCCATGTAATCACTGAGCCTGCGTGTTTTCACTGCTCTTGCACGCCTACGCTGTAAGAATGGAGAAAATTGTAATCTAGTAGTAGTACCTCCTTTCGCCGAAAGCGTGGGACATCCAGCAGTCCTACCACCTCAGTAATAAAGACCAATGAGCCGTCAAATCACATAGACCCAGCAGTAAGTTGGACGGACGAAGCAACCATCACTCTTGCGCCAGTGAGAGGTCGCGTCCGCTCTGCCCGGGCATGAATGCGGCACCGATTCTTTGGATCGGCGCTGACCGTTTCGGGCGGGAAGCGCGCGCGGACGATGGACGGGCTTTGGGTGGGCCTGGCTGGTCAGGAGCGGGCGTGGCAGCTGTCCGCATGTCCCTACCGGACACGCCCAGAAACGAGAGGATGCACCGACTCTCGCGGCTAAAATCGTACACTACACAACATCTCTCTGTAGGAGTAGGTCGATCTGTCGCTCTCTCTAACACACACATGCTGTTAAACACACACACACACACACACACACGCACGCACACGCACGCACCTTGGTCCCGTTGCACCTTCTAACGTGACTTATTACACCTAGACGGAGGGAGTAGTAAGTATACGAGATACGGTGGCACACTGACTTAAGTCGAATACAAGTGCCCAAAATTTGTGTGCATGTTATAATAAGGATTCACTTAAAATAGTACGTGAGCGAACAGAGGGATCAATTGGACAGTTTTCTCGAGCAGTAGCGAGATGTGTGAGGTAAGATACACCGCTGGCGCTTTTAATTTTTCTTATTAATTTGTTTGTTTCACCCTCTAACAGGTGGGACCCAACGTACTACGTGGAGAGAGGTAAGGTGACTAAGGCTGCATTATTTCTGCACCATTGTGGATAGTCTTACCACCAAAGCCACATGACACGATTATGATTGAAATCCCAATGACTCCCACACACACACACACAAAACACGACATGCTTGTCACATGAACGCAGGAATGTATAAAAGGTTATTTCCCTCTCATTGAACATAACGGGAGGGTTGTGTAGCTGGTTAGTCTGTTGGCTCATCAAACTTGAGGTCTCGGGTTCGATAACTACACTTGAGCATAATTTGTGCCAGGAGGATTCTTTGACTGGTCAAAATGTTTTCTAGGGTTTGCACGCTTCACACTCTCTCTCCAGTATATATATACACGCTGGAGCCTCGGCGCTTGTAGTTGCTCTCTTCACACTCTCTCGCCCTCTCCCGCTGGAGCCTCAGCGCTTGTAGTTGCTCTCTTCACACTCTCTCGCCCTCTCCAGATCTAAACAAGACTTCGTTGGCCTCTCTCTCCCCTCACTACTGCTCAAAGAGCCGGCAGGATCCGTCCGCCGGGAAGGGAAGGAGGCTTAACGCTGTCGCCGTCGGTGAGGGACTACCGGCGCAGCTGTTCACTTTCCACCCAGCGGCGGCGCGGGAGGGCCTCCGACCCCTTCTTCCTCACCGCCGTCCCGTCGCCCACCGAACCACGCCCCAAGAACCTTAAGGTATAATTTACTTACTCCACATGCATTGCTCTAGCTGCATGTATACCATGAATCTAGGACGTGGTTCAAAGAGGAAAGGAGTGGGGGAAGTAGTGGGAAAAGTTGTATATAGCATGAATCTAGGACGTGGTTCAAAGAGGAAACGAAGGGGGAAAGTTGTATAGCATGAATCTAGGACGTGGTTCAAAGAGGAAAGGAATGGGGGAAAGTAGTGGGGAAAGTTGTATCGCATAAATCTAGGACGTGGTTCAAAGAGGAAAGGAAGGGGCGAAAGTACTAGTTCAAAAAAAGGAAAGGAAGGGACAAGGCTGTAGAGTTTGAGCAGGACTAGATTTGCTGCGCTCACATAGGGAAAGGTGTCTAAAGATAACAAAACTGGGACCAGCACAAATATGCTCCTTGGTTGTTTGTTCTTTGTTGCAACAGACTGTGCATGACCACAGTACATCGGTAGATGCACATGGTGCTGGTGCGTCCACTGTCCCGTGCAACTCATTAGTTGTTGTTAATCTAAGGCCCTGTTTGGTTAAAAACTCCCTAGTCCCTACCTGCTTGGTTCTAGGGACTAAACATGGACTAGAGGTTATTAAATGACATGCTAAAAGACCATGTTACCCCTAGTAATGAACTAATAGAGACAAGGTGCGATGCGTGGCAGGGGCAACTGTTGGAAAAAGTCCCAAAAATACTCCCTCGGTGTCTTCTTTCTTTAGTCCCAAATGCCCACTTTTAGTCCCTGAAAGTCCCTCCTGTTTGGTTTAGATGGGGCTGACACGAAGTTTTTTTAGTCCCTACACCAAAATGTCCCTGTAAACAAACACCCTCTAATAATGTCGCTGGAAAATTGATGCAGTGCCACAGTTAAAAGCAAATTACATGTTTAACGAATTTTATTGTTAATATAATCTCTATGTTAATATTAATCAATGCCACCGTTTGAGAAATGCTACTATCTTGCTTTCTTTCCCATTTAGATAAGGTAGATGCTTCTTTTTGTTGGCTTCTGTGTCATCCACCGTTATTGACCACTAATTGTTTCCTTTGCACCTCTGTGTAAACAGGGTTATCTACTTCACCTCGTTGCCATTGTGACCTTTTGTTGCACTGCACAAAACACTTTTGCTTTAGGAGTGTTTTGTGCAGTTCAACCAAAATGTCACACCGACAACGTTGCTTGATTGCTTGATCTTAGTGGAACTGCACAAGAGGAGATCTTACTTCCTATCCGTTAAGGCGTATTTGGTTCAGATCTTCTTCTTGTGAGTTGTTTGAATTCCGCATCATGAGAGGTCAGTACTAGCCTTCTTTCACATGATTCTGTAGTGTGCTTTCATATGTTGTGCTACTTGTACGATAATGTTGCTTGATTTTAGTGAACTGCACAAATGAAGACAAGACTTCCAATCTGTATGTACACCGTAATATCCCATTGAGGTAAGATAAGGATATTTCACAACTGCTGTCCTGTATTTTGCCACTTTTATCAAAAAATTAAGTTTAGTACTATACTTGTGCTCCCTAATTGACATGCCAAATCTTACATTGAAGGCGAAGCTTGTCTGTTATTGAACCAAGTGATGAAGGGGAAGAACAAGCGGAAGAAAAACAAAAATCAACTCACGGTGCTGTAATGAAGCACTGGAACTGTGATGACACAAGTAATGATATAGTTTTGCATCTTAATTTATTGCTATGGCTGGAACGAGCAATTGTTTTGCCACTGATTTGATGCCACTCTTAATGTAATATGTAATTATCTCTACTTGTGCAAACAGGGATCTTCTTTGAAGATACCATATATTTTAGTGGAACTGCACAAGAAGATGTTGGAAACATTAAACTAATCGAGGAGTATATAGTAATCATGGCCACCACCGTAGATAGCAACAGATGGTTCCGGAGAAGTGCTTCATCTGTATGCTCTACACAATAAGCCTCCTGACAAAGGTTGGTACTCGCCCACTGATTTCATCCATATGATTGAGCTTTGTCATCTCTATTGGTGTTGTGCTACTGTTTAGATACTGTCATGAAAAAGTGGTATTGTCCTTGAGAAGTGCTTCATCTGTGCTGTTTTAAATATTTCCTTTCCTTCTTTTCGAGCAAACAGGGATGCTAGCATTTAGTAGTCCTCTTGTCTTTGCACAACAGGATCATCTTCCTCTGAAGAAGAATATGGAGTACGTGAAGTGACTAGTTCCGATTATGCCAGGATGAAGAAGCCCTGTCTATCTTCTCATCAGAAGGAGCAGTTGAAGGATGGTTACATTACTCCCCACCAGACCAGACTAACTTTAGCTCAGAAGGACTAACAAATCTCCATTTTTTTGCTGTGATCTGTGAGTACAATGTTGTTCTAGGATTCTTTCTGGTGAGTTCCATTTTTCTAAAAGTGTGCTCTACATGGACCATGTATGTGCCTGTTGAAACTGTCAATTCATAGTACAGTTTGCTTTATACTAATCACTTTTTTGTATTTGTGCAAACAGGGGTGCTTAGCTTGATTTCAATGAGAACTGCACAAAATGTTCATGAATACATCGAATCATTCATTTCCACCACAAGAAAGGAGGTGCCGATAAGTTCAAGGCGTTGCAACATATAAGGGCGAAATCATACAAGCTACGCGCGAATTTGGTTGATTTTGGTGGAACTGCACAAAAAGAACAGCTGGTTTATTTAGCACGAGGTGCCATGTCAATGTCCGAACTCATGGGAAACCCTGCCCATTCCACAATCGTAGGCATTTGATATTTTGGAATGGGACAACCTTGTCAAATTTTGCTCATTGATTTTAGCAAGACATGCGTTTGATATTTTCGAATGGGACGCCCTTTGCTGTTGGCAGCATCGATCAATTTTTTCTTTATTCTTTAGTTGTGAAGTAAATATTGCCTCTGACATGTGAGTCGCTGAGATGCATAATCATCGATTGTTTTGAATGTTCTCTATGAATTGCCAGGCCTGTGTGTTTGATTGCAATGTACAGAAACGCTAAAAAGCTGTTCAAACTCTTTGTACTCCTTCTGTTCCTTTTTACTTCGCACATTGTGAAAGTGCATACTTTTTTTGTATAAGATTGGTCAAAGTAGAGATACTTTGACTGCAGACAAAACTTGTATGCACGACTAGAAAGGACCGAGGGAGTACATGTGAAACTGCTGCAAACGAGGTGATCACCCTGGGAATAATGCTAGTACGTATTGTTTTGCATGTTCATCCAATGCCAGTGATACAGGAATTCGAACTAATCGAAATAAATTCATTCATACACGGTCGGATTTCATATAAACATGCTGGATTTCATTACATTTCATACATTCTTCAACTAAAAAGGGGTGCGCTGGAGGTATAATTAATTAACCGAAGCTACCCACCTGTGTCCCGCTGAGCCGAACAGAAGCTTCAGTGACTTAACTGCAGGTGCAGTTGCGTAACTGACATGTTGCCTGTTGGGCCCACGTGTCAGTCAGCGAACTGCACCAGCAGTTAAGTAGAAGCAGCGTTCTTCTCCAGCGCAGCTCTCCGACTCCACGTCGCCGCCAAGAAGCTAACCGGCCGCCAATGGTCAACCCGCCTAGCTTGGCTTCAACCAGAGGGTAGCAGCGGTGGCCTTACTTGGACCCGAGCGGCGGCGACCTACCATGTTCTACTCTTCCTCGTTTTCTGTGTGGCGCGGCCTCGTTGGCAGCGGGGGGGGGGCCTCGGCGGAGACGGCGATGTCCTCTGTCTCATTGCCGGCGGGCGGCGCCTCAGCGGAGCGGTGGAAATCCTCCCCCACGTTGCCGGCAGGGTGGGGTCTCGGCTGAGTCGGCGATGTCCTCTGCCTCGTTGCTGGCGGGGCAGGGCCTTGGCGGAGCCGGCGGTGTCCTCTGCCTCGTTGTTGGCGTCGCGGGGCCTCGGCGGAGCAGGGCCTCGTCGACGCCAGCGGAGCAGGGACTCGTCGGAGCCGGCATTGTCCTCTGCCTCGTCCTCGGTCTCGCCAAACAGCGCCTCGCCCACTTCATCACCCTCTTTGCTAGCCTCTTTGTAGGCGGCCGCAGCCTCCGCCACCCGCATGCGGTACCGCCAGCGCTCGAGGCGGCCCTTGCGGGCGGAGCGGTACGAGTCGAGCAGCGCCTCCTGCTCCGCCCGCTCCGCGGCGATCTGCTCCTCCGCCTGCAGGTGCTCCTGGAGGAGATGGTGGTTGTAGGCGGCGTCGGCTTGCGCCTCCCGGAACTGCTCCTCACGCATCTGCCTCACCCTGTCCATATATTGGGCACGGGCCTCGCCGATGTTCATGGTGCAATGCACCGGCAAGGATGTCACGGAGGAGGGGGTTGGCGCCGGATCGTCGACTACCATGTTCTCCATTGGGACGTCGTCGTCCTCCGGCTGCCTGCTGGCCAGCTGGTCTGCAGCAATGGCTGCCATCTCCTTGTGGTCCGTTGTCCGCCCGTCCCGAAGAGCACTGGAGCGCAAGGAAGCCATGGTGGGCAGTAGTGGTGTGGACAGAAGAAAGGGAACGGATGCGGATGACTGCGGCTATGGCCGGCGTAGCAGTTTATATAGCAATGGTGGGCGGGCGGAGGGACGGACGTGTGGCGCCGGAGTAGCCGCCTCGGCAATCGCGTATCATTAATGTGGGCGGCAGATGGACGGACGGACGGCACTTGTGTCGTTTGAAGGCGAAGCAATCGCCTGCACCGGGAAGCGGGGCGGGCGGCGCTGATTGTTTCGGGCGGAAAGCGCGCGCGGGCGAGGAGATGACTTTACTTGGAGAGGATGACAATGGGGACCCACCAGGTCCATAGCCTCACGTACGCAAGTGCCTCCTTATATATATATATAATTTATTTTGCTACCTCCTGGTTTCCTCACATCACGGTCCCACATCATTGTCAACCTATGTAGTAGTCAATAAACGAGAGAATTGCACAAGAAGCGGCCGACAGCTGGGACCAAGCAGCTCGAGCAGTATTTGTGTTTTTGAGGTGTGAGCACTACAGAGTTTTTCGATGTTTAGCCCAGATATTAATTTTTCTCCTCTGAACAACAACGAAAACATCGCTGCAGGTATTAACTGGGCGGGTTGTGGCCCGTCTAGCCTAGGCCAGATATCCAGCCCAGATATTAATTTTTTCAAGCTGAAAATGGCTAGCCCAGCTATACTTTTTTAGGAATACCCAGGCAAGGTCAAGTTGTTATTCTCCGCCCCGCTGGACTGCAAATCTTTCCTAGGAGGGATGCATTAGGCTTAACAAGAAAATGGGCTTTAAGAAATAACAAATGGAATGTAATTATAAAAACTGGGCAGTAACTATAAAAAAATGCACCAAACACGTGATTACTTTATAAAATATTATTTTTGGATATTGAAAATTTTAATTTCATTAATTGTTGCGAGCGCAATGTTTCGTTGGATTTTTACGTAATATAAATTTATATGGAAATTGTATTTAATCTGATTAGAAATTTCGGGATAAAAATATTTCGGATCCCATCAAAATGTGGGAAATTTTATTGAATTATGTTTTGAACGGTTGGTTGAAATGGTCTGTCCTTTTAACAAACTGTAAATGGGCTGTAGTAAATTCCATTAGAATTCAAAAATGGGCTACACATTCTTACAAATCTCAAATGGGCTATAAGTTCTCTGCCACACACTTCTGGCCTTACTAAGTTGACGCGTCCCCTAAAAAAACAGAGTTGACGCGTATGCAAGGCTTTGTCAACTTATAGTCAACACACGGTTCTAGCAGCAGTGGCCGTTGGATGTCAATCCAACGGATGCCGTGCTTCTTCTTCAATCTCGGATATTCTAGCTTCACCCGCCCAAAAAATGATTCCTCCCCCTGATATCTGGGGCGCACCGTTTCGGAAGCTGACCTGTGGGCCTACTAAGTTGACGTACCAAGGGCTTTGTCAACTTAGTCAATATAAACGATTCTAGCTGCAGTGACCGTACGATGTCCATCCAACGGTCGTCGTGCTTCTTCAACCTCTGGTCTTCTTGCTCCAGCCGCCCAAAGCAGCGCCGGTCGTGCCGCCTGCTCCTGCCTCCCGTGGCCGGCTGTGCTGCCGCGGAGGCCTCACCGCCCCCTACTACTCCCACCGCTGGCCAGGCCATCCCTCCACTCACCCACACCCCCTGTTATTCTGCGGCGACGGCAGCGCAGCCGAACCAGTGAACCCTCGTACTCCTCTCCGCGTGTGCATCCACTGCCGCGTCTTCCCCGGCTCCGCGTCGTCCCCTTCCTAGGCCTCGCCGTCGTCCACCGCCCTGGTACTCTCGGCGCGGCGTGGTCAACGTGGTCAAGGAGCGACTTCCATCGGACGTGGACTGTACGTGGAGAGGCTGAAAGCTGGGTCCACGGCAGCCGCAAGAAAGTGCCTCCTTATTACGCGCAAAATAATTATTCCTCCACCTGACAGCGGGGACCCACCGGACGGGCCACCGTATTTCGCGAAAAAAATGATTCGCCCCCTGACTGCTGGGACCCACGAGCTACATCTTCGCACGCAAGGAAGTGCATCCGAAAAAAAACCGATTCG
>NC_057808.1:449410858-449411786 GCF_018294505.1 Triticum aestivum | reverse complement strand
GTGCGTCCGAAAAAAACAATTCGCCCCCGACTGCTGGGACCCACCAGCTACACCTTCGCACGCAAGGAAGTGCGTCCGGGCAAAAAAAACGATTCGCCCCCTGACAGCTGGGACCCAGCAGCTACACCTTCGCACGCAAGGAAGTGCGTCCGGGCAAAAAAACAAAACGATTCGCCCCCTGACTGCTGGGACCCACCAGCTACATCTTCGCAGGCAAGGAAGTGCCTGACAGTCGGGACCCACCTGGTCGAAGCGTACGCAGCGTTGTCATTCTGGTCGCGAACGTGTACGTACATACTGGTCGATGTAGAGGCGCGCACGTGTCGTAGTAGAGGCGCGCACGTGTCGTAGTAGAGGCGCGCACGTGTCGTAGTAGAGGCGCGCACGTAGCATGTACACGTACGTACAACGGCCAGGGTGCAAGAAAGAAAATACGGCCACGTATGTGTACATACGGGCAGGGTCTTGAACGCCTACTCGCGCATACGTACGGCCAGGGCTCGTGTACATGGCTGGGTCGGAACGAAGAAACAACGTCGTCATCGTGTTCATGGGGAGGCAACGGAATGCGTCGTGTTCATGGGGAGGCAACGGAATGCGTCGTGTTCATGGAGAGGCAACGGAATGCGTCGTGTTCATCGGGAGGCAACGGAATGCATCGTGTTCATCGGGAGGCAACGGAACGCGTGGGAGCCAACCGGCTGGGTCGGAACGGAATGCATGGTCGTGTTCATCGAGAGGGCTTGGACGGAACAGGCGATGGAAACGAGGCCTGGCGTACCGCAGAACGGGGGAAACGAACCTCCTACGTTCGGAACGGGGTCCTGTTGATCGGGAAGGGTGTGGCGTACCGCAAAACGGAGGAAACGGACCTCCTACGGTCGAAACGGGGGTCCTGTTGATCGGGAGGGGTGTGGCGTACCGCAAA
>NC_057808.1:449271144-449410492 GCF_018294505.1 Triticum aestivum | reverse complement strand
CACGGGCTACCGTCGACCTCCTCCAGCCTCCACGGGCTCCTGTTCATCCAGCCTCCACCGCGCACTACTCCACCGGCTACTGTTCAACCACCCCTCCACGGGCACCCCTCCACCGTCTACTGTTCATCCAGCCCTCCACACCACGGGGTCCTGTTCAACCACCCCTCCACGGGCACCCCTCCACCGTCTACTGTTCATCCAGCCCTCCACCACACCACGGGGTCCTGTTCATCCAGAGGCAACGCCACCGCTCACTGTTCATCCAACCCCCCTCCCCCCGGAACGCTCACTGTTCATCCAATCGATCGGCTTCAGTTAGCAGCAGTAGCGAAGGAATCGCTCGATCGGGTTCAGTTAACAGCCATCGATCGATCGCTCGGGTTCAGTAACGCGTAGCCTGCAGTGCAATCGCTCGGGTTCAGTTAGAGCCCAACGCCTCGCTCGGGTTCAGTTAGAGCCAACGCCTCGCACACACGCGCGTACGTGTACGAGAGAAACGCGCATCGCTCGGCCCCCGACCTCCCACCGTAACCGGGAACTCCCCAAAATTTTCCTCCCCCTCGCTCTACCACGGTTTTTTCCGTTATGGACGGCCCAAAGAATGCCATGCAGCTGCGTCTCCGCCCGCCCAGGACGAAAAGCCCATTTTCTGTCATGATTTTTTGTCATAGAAGTAGGAGCCCACCACATCTATGATGATACCGGGTTTTGTCACAATTATCATCATAGAAGTGTCATATGTATGACAGAAAAAAATTTCGTTCGGCCCAAAATGTCACGGATGTGTCTTTTTTTTGTAGTGTGGCGTTGCGGTCGTACCCGGCAAGGTGCTTGCCGGGGGTCTTGTGGATTTCCTCGGCTAGGATCCCGTCGAGGGTCGCCGTCTTCTGGTCCTTATCTGATCTCACATATTTACGATCTTGACGAAGATCTGCATGCCACCACAGAGGCGCCTCCCGAGCCTTGGTTCCATTGTAGTTTGGTTGGGTTGGAACCCGTGGGCTCAAGGGTGGCTCGCTCTGCTGGCGCCGGGCTAGTTGCCCCGGCAAGGCTCTTGCCGGGGCCGCGGAGGCTGCCTCGGCAAGGATCTTGCCGAGGGAGCCTACCTCGCCCTCTTGCTCTCCTGTATTTCTGGTCTTGGCATTGCCTTGGTTGTCTTGTGCTTCGGCTTCTCTCTGGCTTCCTTCCTCTGCCCTGCTAAGTGTGGCCGCGGCGCGTGGCTCTGACTGCCCGTGCACAAGTAAAGGGGTCAAAAGGAGAGCCCCTACTTTTGTACACCGACAGTATCCCACTCACACCACTCCAAAGAGGGTCTCCCTGAGACACTCACACGCGTCATCGTCACCACTCCTCCCCTAGAGGCGTCATTGCCATCCATAAACCCTGAGCAAACAGTTTCGACTTCGCCATAGGCGATCGTCAACTCAACCAATAGGGCAGAAGCCGAGTGAAGTTATATGAAGATCCGTCCCAGGACTCAGCCAGACCCCACCAGACTACACAACTCCAACTCTGATGAAGAACTGCGAAAGAAAACTAGGCACAGCTGATGTCGCAGAACGAACCACCTGGTTCTGCTTATTATAAGCCGTCGGGCCCCACCACTCCAGCTTCGACTAAGCAACAACAAACCAGCTGAGGCAATCCCACGGACTCATTATGTGACGAGTTGAAGAAAAGAGTTTCTCGGTTAATTAGTAGCTATAGCAAATCATCCAGCTATGTGCATGTCAATATGTGAACTGCGCCTTACCAAGTCAAGCCCACTTGAACAAGAAATAAGAGCAACTTTAATAGGGCGACCCATTTCGTCCGCCGCCGTCCGTTTGGGTCGGCGCGGACAAAAGAGGAGGCCCAACGCGTCGACCCGAACCCAAATCGAGTCCACCTCACGTTCGCGCCGACGCATTTGCGGCCCAAATTCGCGCCCCAAATGCGTCGGGGCGGACGCGGAACGGACGCCACGCGCGCCTTCTCAGTGTCTGCTGTGGCCCCACCTGCCGGTCGTCCAACTGCCCGCCACCTTCCTGGTCAGCTTAATTTATGACCTCGGGCCCACACGTCAGCGACGTCGGTCGTCCTTTTTAAGCCGACCGTGCGGCGGTGCCGTCCTCATCCGCTTCCAGCCCCCGTCCCCATCTAGCTGCACTCGCTCTCCCGTCGCCGGCAAACCCTAGCCAACCCTAGCCACCCCAGCCGTTTCAAACGGGGCTCTTCTCCGGCGCCGGCAGCAGCAGCAAGGCCAAGAACAAGTCCCCCGCCAGGTTTTTTCCCTCGGAGATCCTCCCGCCTCCGCCGGCGCCAGCTCACCGGCCGAGGCAGCGCGTCAACGTGCCAGTGCCCTCTGAAACTCGGCGTTCTCCTGGGCCGGCCCTGCGCCGACGCTCATCGACCTCACGGACCCCGAGGACGATGACGACGATGCCTAGGGCAGCGCGCCGCCTTGTAGTTTAGTTTATTTTTAGTTTTTATTAATGCAAAGGTGGACGCATGGACTCTCGGCCGCGTTCGTGGCCGGCTTTAATGTTTAATTAATGTTGTTTTAATTTTAAATATGCATGTATTCTTTTTTTTCTCAAGCCGTCAAAATGAGTCGGGCCAGCATTGAGCGCATGTGCCGACCCAAACGCGAAAGCGGACGTTCGTGTCCGCTTGGCCGACCCAAACAAACAAAAAAAAACAAAATCGCCGTCCGTTTGGGTCGGCCCGTTGGAGTTGCTCTAATATCAGCACAAGTGTGTGTCTATATCAGCCCACTTGTAAAAAATCATGCAGAAGTCACGTGCTAGGCCGTGCCATCAATACATTTTTTTCCTCAAATAACATTGCTTTATATTTATTATTTGCTCAACACGCACACATATATGTGCCTGATAAAATCTCGTCAAACAGAGGAACGGAAGGATTCGGAACTTCCCGGCGAAGGCAACAACTCCCCGTGCCTGGTAGGCCGCGAGCTAGCTCCAGGCTCGCGACATGAGCCTGCATGACATGCTCCCTCTGCAGCGTCAGCAGGGCAGCCCCCTGTTCGGCCTGTAGCTGCACGATCTGGCCCTGTCGCTCAGCCATCCTCTCCTCCAAGCGCCTTTAGCGGTCCTTCAGATTGAAGCAGATGAACCCCAGAGGCACGTTGACCGCTTGGGTGATGAGCCTGCTGGGTCGGCTTCTTTCCTTTTAACATGAAGCCCAGCAACATGTCATCGGCAGATTCATTTCATTCCCACTTACACATTAGTACACAACAATCTCATGAAAGCGTTACTACATGACACTTTACATGTAATATTACATCATTAAGGCACATATTTTTCATGGTGCGCAAGCTTTTGGAAAAACTCTCTTAAAACAAAAGAAGAAAAAAAACTCTCTTAAAATAAAAGAAGTGCACGACCACAATTCATGTGTATTATAGCCAAAATATACAATTGACATCAAATTGCCTGCCCATTTTCCAAAAAAAATAAGTTGGTCACCACTAACTCCATGTGTGTTGGTAACTATATATTCATAATAATGCATATAAAACTTTATTATCGTTATTGGTTGAAACAAAGAAGGTTACTAAGAAACATCCACAATAATGACAATATTACATATTCATACCACACACGGTGAAGATTAATAAGAGAATAACCCGGATTTAGTTCAAACAAGGAAGCATGAACAAAGTGATGATCGGCAGCACACCGGCACGCGGGAAGTCGAAGCTCGAGAGTCCTCGCAGGCTAGTCAAACAACTACAAACACAAGGAGATGTGAGAAATTTGGGGGTTTCACCTATCTCCTAAGTAATTTCCCCACTGAAGCTCTCCTCCGAATTTGTTTCTATTTTTTCCTTTTGTGATCTCCGCCACTCCTGTTGATTTTGTAATACCTAATGTTGATACTTCCTTTGATCAAGACCTGCTTAAGGGCATGGGTGGTGCATTCCTGAGGGGCGATAAAGGTAAATTCATTGATGGTGGAAATTTGAGAATTAATTGATGTGCGGATGTCTTGACAGTTGAAGTCTTGGGGCTTAGATTTGTCCTTTCCCATTCACAAAAGGCGTGTTGTAATCATCTCGTTATTAACTTTGATAATCTGGAGGTTATTGACACCATGAAGAATGGAGGACATTCTGCTATAGCGGCGACGGTTGTTTTTGATGATTGTTATTATATTGCTTGTGAATATTCCCTCACTTGCTTTTAACATTGTAATAGGAAAGCAAATAAGGTTGCTCATGAGCTTGCTAGGCTAGCCAGATTTTCTTCGACTAAGGATTGGTTCGAGGAGCCTCTGAGTGAAATTGTACCGCTCCTCATAAACGATGTAATTGTTAATTCAAACGAACTTGTGTTCTTTATTAAAAAATAAGGAAAGTCAATCATATGTTCTAGCTACTTGTCAAACAACTTACATGATTGTTACTAATCACATCACATTTGTTGATAACATGCTTTCTTCCTTCTCAGTTTTCATTGGTTGACGTGTTGACAGTTATCGAGTTTTACTTCCTTCAATTTTTCAGTTATGTCCTTTGCAGGTCCTCATGGCTGGAATGTTGCTGGTAAGTGGGCCATTCGTGTATTACCGGAGAAGGCAAGCAAGTCTAATACAAGGGGTTTCAAGAATCTCGACAAAGCCCCCTAGGTTTTAGCACGGACCACTTAAAGGGATTTGACAGATCGCTCATGATGATTGGTTATGCCATTTTGGTTTTGCTGTTTTCCCATGTGCCATTGTAATGCATCTTCTCTACAAATGTGCATGCAGAGGAAGCTTCTGACAGGAGTAGAAAATTGTTTCAGCTGAAACCGAAGCCATCTACTGGCATCCTGAGAAAGAACTCTGACCAATGGGCACGCACCAACATATGTTGGGATCTCTGTTTAGAAGAACACCCAATGACCAATGGGCACGCACCAACATATTCCGGCACTCGTAAGAGACAACCAAGCGCCACACAAGTAATCTTGGGGCCTAAGATCTGGAAATCGATAACAGAATATACAGAATACACAATCAGGTATAATAGTAGCATAGCTTTAGCAACCTTGAGCTCTACACAAGTAGCCCATCAGTTGGTTCATCTCCACAAGGCATATATACATAATAAGCTTCTGAAACTACAATGCAGAGAGCTCCATAGCCACCCTTCTGAACATCAAGCTACTCCCTCCCTAATTACTACAGAAATCTCGATATATACGCTATTCGACAAGCATCTGTTCGTCCACCGCATCTCTGTCATACTTTAAGTATCCCAAGGACTGACGAACAGAAATATAATTAGACGTGGAGGCTGCTAAAAAAGAACAACAGTGAGTTTATCTATAGGAGGAAATCAATCCCGTGTTCCGAGTTGTAAAATCAAACGCTATCTAATCGCCCCACAGAAATAAGGTAAGATATGCTAGCATACTACTCCCTTCGTCCCATAATGTAAGACGTTTCTTGACACTTGTGTAGTGTCAGAAAAGGTCTTACATTATGAGACGGAGCGAGTACATTGTTTCTTGTAATTCTCGATGCTATCCCCTAACACTGGCTTAAGTTGTTCAAATGTTTCCCCAAACACAACAATTGTAATGCATGTGAGGAATGTACATTACAACAATCACACTGTCCTGAATTCCGATAACCAGTAGGCTAACCAAACCTATCGGCGTATACAAGACATTTGAGATGATATCAGAGAGAACATGACCATGTCAAGATCTGATAGCATTCCCTCTTTCAGGATGTTAGACTTATAGCTGTAAACACTGAATGCACTTAAAATTTTCCTGACCGACTATGTGTATGCACAACACAGCACTGTACACGACTGTCCATTACAATCACACTATCCTGAATTCTGATAACCAGAATGGCAGAGTGTGAAGCAAACTTATCGGCATACACACTGAAATGCTCTGTTTCGAATTCCCATGAAACTAATAACTGTGCATGCAAGCATCAAAATGAGGAGCAAAAAAGAAAGAAGGCTCAAGCTAAACATCATCATATCCAAAATACAGCTGAGATGATACCACAGAGAACATAACCATGTCACCATCTAATTGCATTGTCCCTTGCAGGATGCCAAACCAATTCAATTCCTGTATGATTGTGAGGTGATACCACAGAGAGAATGTGCTTGTATGATTCTGTCCATTCCTTGAGCTTGGATGTGAAATACCCCTCCGTCTCAAAATAAGTGTCTCAACTTTATACTAGCTTTAGTATAAAATTATACTTTGGTTAAGACACTTATTTTGGGACAGAGCGAGTACTTGGTAGCAATCGGCGTTTTGTCAGAAAGAAAGAAGGAAAGAAAAAGTACGGATCACAACCGAGTCCATTCTAAAATTCCGGCTTCATGTTCATGTTGATGCTTGCTAGTCGTATGTGTGAATAGAAACCCTGAAGCTGAAAGCTCAGGCCGGCTACTGCTTATTTTGTTACTATGTGGCAACAAGATGAAAATGCATTCAAGGGAACATAAAAGTCGTCTCAATTTAAACCATGCGCAGATCAATTTTGAAATACTAACACGTGCACAGACAGCCTCTAGAAATTTGGCTAACTTTTTTTTTAGAAAAGGAGGATGACCCCGGCCTCTGCATCTGAAAGATGCATGCGGTCACTTTATTGATTATTCTCGAGGACCTTACAAAGTATTAGAACAATATGCCTGAATCTACCATCTTGGCAATATATGTCACTACTCCTATCCATATGATGAAGGGGTGCTAGCTGGGTCAAATACCTAGACCACTCACCTAAGCCTATCATCAAAAGCCACAAGCCCCAGCCGAGCCACATACCGGGTCTGGGGCATAAACTGGTCTGACGCACTCACATGTGTCGTCACCGCCATCTTCCACAGGTCTGTCTTCAGAGCAGATATTGAGGCTTCTACCTTGTCAGGCCACTCTGCCATCGACGCCACCATGACGCCAGACAACTACCTCCTGCGCGAGTCCATCACCGCGCATCGGGCGCCAAGTCTCCACCGCGCCACGCCATCGAAATCCGTCGTCATCAATGTGCAGGATGAAGCACCGCTCACCAAAAAAAACTGCCCACTGGTCCCTCGATCCCGTGTATGCCTCCAAGAGTGACGCCTCCAAGGAGGAAACGACACCAACGCGCCGCCGTCATCCGATCTACTGATCTAGGGCTTCCCCCGGAGGTAGCAGATAGAGGTCTGGAGCTTCTCCATGACGATGCCTTCAAGAAGGTAATGACACAAAAAAGTGCCGCCAACGCCGGTCTTGGCATCAAGCCGAGAACGAGGTTTTCACCCGGATCCGCTCGAAGAACCTCCATCAAGCATCGTGTGCACGGGGCGCCGCCGATCTGAGCCGCCGCACATCGAGCAGGCCGCATCGGAGGGCAAACCACGCATGGCGCCGACCGAATCACCAGGCCCTCCATGCCGCCACCGCTGATCCGAGGTCAGATGGTTCGTCGTCGCATACCCGGCCGCCGCTGCCGAACTCAGCCAAGGCCGCTGCCTAAAGCAGGGCCGGCCGCCGCACCCGCCACCATCACCGCCCTAGGCCGAGGCAGCCGCCGCGCCGCCGCCGTTCAAGGCAGGCCCGTCACGCCACCAAGGCCAGATCGACCGTGCCACCCCACGCCGCGGGGCTCCGCACCACCCCCCATGGCGCAGGAGACAGGGAAGGCCCCCGCCACCGCCGTTAGGGAGCCCCCGGCAGCTAGGGTTGCGATCCCGCCTGAGTGGGGTATCTACGTACGTAACATGCAGTCATTCCTGAACTGAAACTGAAAAGAAGAAAACCCCAATTGCCTCAGACATCATCTGACTGTTCCAAAGTTAATTTCCATGGAGAAATCGATCTGCCCTGCTCTCCAAGCAAAAGAGAAATGGCAGCCGGATCGTGGATCGAGACCTATAGATAAGCGGGCGAGATAAAGAAGATGTGGAGCGGGAGGGTAGCACTGACTGCGCGCACTCCGCGTGCCTTGAGTTGGCGTGCGCGCGCACCCTCCTCCGTCCGCTTTTCCTCTCCGTGGCAACTTCCGAGAAGCTCACTCCAGAGCAGAGCAAGGCCAAACAAGGCAACGCCGTGCGAGGGTAGGACAGAATGGTTGATTCACCTAGGAAATGCATGTACTGTACTAGTACTTTCGTCGTAGCCAAAGTGCACAACTGTCGCTCAATACCGGGAGAGAAAAGGCGTTGACCAATACATGCACATGGACATGTACCGGAGTACTTTAATTGCTTTGCCACATCTCTTCTTTTTCTTTTTTTTCCTCATATGACACTCTTAGCACCTGTACACCGTGGAGCATCGGGAGAGGCCTAAAACGAAATGTTTCGAAACAGAGTTTCCCCCGCTTTGTATTACAAAGCAACCAATCGATATAACCAACAATACGTGCTGGGGCGGAAGTAGCATAGTCACACCCAAAATAAAGGAAAGAGAAAATACAAAAGGACAAATGCCAACAACGGCGGATCAACAAAAACGAACAAGCCTCGCGACCACTACGCCACCGGAGATCTCCCACCAAGCTCCTAGACTCCGAAGCGCCGGTACCAATCAACACCTCCAAGAAGGGACGCGACGATGACGACGCTGCTGCCAAGGGTTTCCTCCTGTACGCGGCGAGGAGAGAGGAAAGGTAGCCCCCGACGCCCTCTAGGAAGGTCCGGCAGCACCCTCAGGCACGCACCGCGTCGGTGTCGGCCAGGTCGACATGGATTTCTCCCGATCCTAACCTTCACCTCGGTCGCTCCGGAGCTCGCCACCAAACCGACCACCACCCTGCGCCAACACGATCTTGAAGCTTCCCATGCCCTCTCACCACAGCACCACAAAGTAGGGCCTGCACGACGAAGAAGAGGAGCCGGGATAAGGGGCAGCAGCACTGTTGGCACGCGGGAGGGCTCAACCTCCATCGTCAACGATGGTAGCCGACCAGATGCAATAGCAGGAGCATACCAGATCTGTGGGCCCACATGCCCAGCCGGGCCCTCAGAACGTGAATATGCCATCAAACTTGTGCGGCGACCGATTGTTTTGTTTGTCTAAGCAACCCTCCCAAGAATTTTGTGTGCAATTTAATAACGTTTTATCAGATACTGTCATGTATACAATGGAAACAACTTGTGTGGTGACTTATGTTTTCCTGTCTACTTCCAAGAGACTTCCTCCTTTCACACTAGCTAGGTGGTTTGTTGGAAAAAGAACGTGTTCAACCATTGCATTGCTATATTAGGGCAAGGCTAGGCCAACGGGGCCAGCATTGTACCATAGCATCGTCAATTCATGCGGCGCCCACGTACACATATTACCTTTTCCCATTTTTCGTCTTTTTTCTTTGTCCCTCTCGTAATTCCTTTTCCCTCACGCTTCTACTGAGATGGCTACTCTTTTTGCAGGAAGCAGTTCAACATTGCAACCGTACTTCTTTTCTCTATCTATCTTCCACACTCAACGTGGACTTATAAATGGGGCAGCTTCCACACGCTGGAGCGTTGGCCATGCCCTTGAAGGGTGGTTTGGTCCACAAAGTGCGACTCTTTAGTTTTCTTTATCCTCTATCCAATGCATCATCATTCATTTCACATCTCGATCTAGCGTTCTAGCTCTGTCGTTCAATACATCGTAGTTCTATCACGAAACAGAAAATAATATGTACATTGTAGTTTCACGTACATTGTAGCTTCTTCTTGTTGGGAACATAGCGATGAAAACAATGTTACTTTGTTTTTTTGTCTCCATGGTGAGTAAGCATGTTCTTTTTTTCGAAAAAACTTTCAATCTATTCATCTTCAATTATGGTAGTACAACGAACAAGAGAAATAATAAAAATTACATCCAGATCCGTAGACCACCTAGCGACGACTACAAACACTGAAGCGAGCCGAAGGCGCGCCACTGTCATCGCCCCTCCCTCACCGGAGTCGGGCAAACCTTATTGTAGTAGACAGTCGGGAAGTCGTCGTGCTAAGGTTCCATAGAACCAACGCACCAGAACAGCAACCGCCGCAGATGAAGAGTGTAGATCAAAAGGATCCAACCTGAAGACACACGAACGAAGACGAACGACGAACAGATCCGAGCAAATCCACCAATGATAGATCCGCCGGAGACACACCTCCACACGCCCACCGATGATGCTACACGCATCACCGGAACGGGGACTAGACGGGGAGACCTTTAGTCCATCTTCAAGGAGCCGCCGCCGTCTCGCCTTCCTGAGCATGACACAAACCCTAACAAAGCTCAAAAAAGATATGAAAACGGAGCCCTCCCACTGGCAAGGGCCGAGATCCACTCCACCTCCATGGCCCTAAGGCCACCGGAGACGGGACGGACCAGCACTGACGCCGGTGGGAGTCAAAAAACCCTAGTTTTGGAGAGGCGACGGCTGGGTGAGTAAGCATGTTCCGTTCCAACACTCTGAGTAGAGCTTGGGGCCTACATGTGGTGCGATGAAAGCAAGGTTACCTTCTTCTTTGTCTCGATGGTTTTTTTCACTTCTCACCCTCAGAGCATCTCCAATAGATGACGTAAATTTGGAGATGTAAAAATAGGAGATGTATAATTTACATAATCAAAAAGTGCATTTTACACCTTTTAAAAAAAGCCAACTTCAATAGATGATGTATATTGATGGTGTAAAAGTACAACTCCAATAGATAATGCAAAGTGAAGATGCAAAATCGGCCGCCGACCACGCGGCTGTGTACAGCCGCTGTACAGCTGTAGTGGGTTGGGCAGCCGTTCGGCGGCGGCTTGTGCCAGAGGTGGCCGCATACCACCTAAGGACGGGCGTGGCCCTGCAGAGAACACGGCGGTAGCTCCGCGCACGGGGAGGCGGCGTCGCACGGCGGGAAGAATGATGTCGGCGGGCAGCCGTTGGGCGGGCGGCGTGGCGCGCCTCCCCTAGCTCTGGCAGTGGGTCGAGACTAGCAAAAAAGCCCAACCCGTTCACAACCAAGCCGTCTACGGCATTACGCCAGCCGTACCTCCGCGAATCTTCGATTAGAATCGGCGGCCGAAATCGAATCGGCGGCTACGATCATCGTTACTCCGGCGAGGCAGACATCGAGGGACAGGTGGGCGGGGTGGCGGCGGGGTCAGAGGTGGGCGGGTGGGCGGCGATTTTGGGCAGCCGCCGAGCAGGCAGGTCGGGTGGGTAGAAGCAACGTGAAGGCAGGTGGACGGTTGATGTGCGGCCACATGTTTTACATCTCCTGTAGGTGGAGAATTTGCATCTCCAGGTGTTATATTTTACATTTTTTGAAGGTGAATATGTAAACAATATATGCATCTACATCATCCATTGGAGGTGGATTTTTGGACCTCGAAGAGATGTAAGTTAGTTATTTTTGCATCTACATCATCTATTGAAGATGCTCTCAGTGAGTAAGCATTTCGACACTTTTAGTGCAGCTTGAGGCCTACATGTGGTACTCGACGTAGGATCGAGCCTCACCCAGTGTACATCTGTTTTTCCAACTCAAGCTCAAACCTCATTTTTTTATGCCTTTGAGAAGTTCAATAAATACACCTTCTCTCCATGCTCCCGCGTTCCTCTCTCGAGACTGAGAGACAACAAAACTCTTAATTCCTTAGCTCGAAAACAATCTAACATTCGTGTGTTAATTTCTTATGGACCGTCGAAAATCATCGGCTCAAAAATTCATGTCTTTTGAGATCATGCATGATTTGTCACTCTATGATTCATCAGGTGACCAATCTGCGGCGCCTCTGACTCAAGCTAGTGGTACTGCTCGCTGCGTATGGACCGCCATGGCAAGCCTCTCATCCTTCGCCGTTTCCAGCAGGCAGAGATCACCGACCTGCAGACGGTTGTCGGCGGTGAACTCACGCCACCCTCCCGAGGGGACTATCCGCCTGTGGCGCACCTCGACGCGCCATGCCTTGCTCCACCCGGCCTGACGGAGCATCAATGCTTGCTTCCCGTCTGCAAGATGACCATCTGCAGCAGCATGTTCCATGGTGCCCAAGTGCCCCAAGTCCTATAAAAAAAACTAGTTGCAACAGACATGACAACTAATCAATCAATTGAGCACTTACATATAAGGATGGATGAAGTGTGCATTTTTAGAACAGAGATTCATGGAATGCGCTATCTTACACCCTTTTGTGATTCAAGAAAATGTACACAAGCAAAGAGCTACATGGTCCTAGTGCAATGACTAAGAGGCAATCAAAGATCAAGGTTTTGTAACTTACTAGGGCAGAGCTCAAATTGGTCTGGTCAATGGCTGCCACATATATGGGTGCATGAGATTTGAGATCAGACGGCCTTTACCTTCTCTGCAACCACCTTCTCCTGCGCCTGGGTTAAACGGGCGCTGCTGCCTAGCACAACATATCCTGATCTTTCAGAACCATCTGATGTTCCTGCAGATAAGATATTTCACATCATTTAACGTGGCTTGCACGGTGTACCGTTACATGTTGTTCTTAACAGTGATAAGCCAAACATATATACCATCGACTCGTTAGTCCTTGACAGATGACGTCAAGGCAGCTTTCGTGCTAGTTCTACCAGTGTTTGAGCCAAGAACAACATCACCACCCTTGGATCTGCTGCCGCGTCTTGGTTTGGGAAGCAGATGAACCATCACCGTGAACCTTCTCCCCTCGCCCCTGTTAATTGGTTGGAGGAGGCAGATGTCCTCCTCGATGGCTGTCGCGACGAACTCTAGTCACCGCCCGTTGAGGACGTACCCGATGTTGCCTCGTCTGACATGCAAATGGGGATGCCACTTCTTCCCTCCTGGAGTGTAAGTGTGATGTTTTAGCTTTCGCTGGGAAAATGCGCAGCTGCATAATGATTCGCGATGACCTGGTTGTGCAGAGGAGATAAAAGAAAAAATCACAAGGATTTAATACAATGTCGACCAACTGAGCTAACTGTTTGTTCCTGGTTTCAGATATAAAGCAGGGAAACATGTATTGTTAATCTTATGGTCATGTAGTCCAGGTTTTTGTGATAACTATGCATATTTTCATCTATTGTGTACGTGCTACACAAAAACCACATCCACATTTGCGCCACGATGCAGGCCACTAATGATTTTCTGGAGAACTGTAATAAACAATTACAGCATGGATTTCATTGAGTAACAAGCTTTTTCTATAGGCTGGTCACAATCAGTTTGAATCATCCTTTTCTTAATATGAAGCTTGTAAACTCATCCTTTTCAATGTGCTCTGTACATGGAACAGAGTATATAATTGGTGGGGAAAATTAAGTGTACAGAGCAAATAGAAATGCTCTTGGAGCAGACCAAAGAATGTTCATGGGTAGTGGCGGGGCTATGCACAAGCAAAACTCAATGGCAAGCCCAACCTACAGCTAAAACAGTAGTTGTCGGGGCAAAGTTAGCTCAAAACGTAGATTTTTCAGGCTTCCCTTCAGCTTAACCAATTCTGGCCCACCCAAAAAATTGTGCGTAGCTCCGCCACTACATGGGACAACTGACGGTTTATTAGTTCACAAATTAAAATTATTCCGGAGAACGAATCAAAACTATTAGTTGGACAAATCAAAAGAACAAAAAAGAAATTGATTGGCTCCGTTTACATATCACGAATAAACAAACAGTAAAATCACCCAGTGCGGAATAGGAATTACCTGAGAGGCTTGTGGCCCATGGACATTGGTCTTCATCATTTGAACCACTAGCAACGGAATTTCAGGCTCAATTTCAGCAATAAGAGCATCAATTCCTACTTCATCTTCTTCATCAAGTCGGCACCTACTTGACAATGGCCCTGTTTGGATCATGGGGTTAGAGCTAGTTTGGGTTAGTTGGGGGCTTAAATAACCCAAAAGTATCCAAACAGGTAGGATTAGAGTGGGTTAGTTCCATCTAACCCAACTATCCCGGTGGAGAGGTGCTTATGTGAGTTAGAGTGGGTTAGAAAATACCTCTAACTCTAACTGTGTTAGAGTATCCAAACAGGGCCAATATATAGCAAACTTGAGAGGAAGTTTCCTCGTGATCAGACCGGATAGATCCATATTCAGATGGACTGTCTTGTCAATAATTTCAACAGTAAAATAAGACTGCGAAGAAGTAATTGCACTGTGGCATTTGTACTAGCAAAATTCAGCAGCTGAGGGTTAATTGTGTAGTATCATCCACGCACAGAGAGAGAGAGAGAGAGAGAGAGAGAGAGAGAGAGAGAGAGAGAGAGACAGAGAGAGACAGAGACAGAGAGAGGGCTGGTGAAACATCAACAGAATCTACAACTGTTTCTTGAACTTACCATGGTTTGAGCCAATATTAGTACTTCCAACTTTGCGAAGCAGATGGCCCATAAAGGTGAACCTTGTTGATCCAACCTCTGCCATTGGTTGAAAGAGGCAGAGATCGCCCTCCTTAACACGATTGTCACGGACATATTCATGCAAAGAAAGGTTGCGTCCCCTTCCATCGGGTCTAATGCAGAATTTGCATTGCCAAGCCTTGCTCTTCCCAGGCAGTTGAGAGTGACAAATTAATTCAGTTTTGTGTGGAAAGTATGCACGTGCATAATCCTTAGGTATTATACCTGATTAAAAGGAGTGAGTTGAAAAAAACCACCATATTTTAAATTCACTTTTGGATTTGCCACCACATTTCTTCTGCGCCTCAAAAATCTACCAGTTTCCTTACTATTTTTCTCAATAAACACTGATGATGGTTTGAAACGAATTAATCGAATTTCTGATATGCCAGGCCAGCTACTCAGGTCTACATGGCACTAAAAGTCAACATAAACGAAGTTGACTGTTCAGTTAAAAGGAGGGGCCACCTATCAGGGCCCAATCCACAAATCTCGTCCAACTCCTCCCAGCCAAGCGCCGCCACCTCGCGCACGGTCTGCCGACTCCGCCGGCCGGGCGCGTCGCCAGCGAGCCCGCCTCCGGCAGCCACACCCCCTTTCCCCTCGCCTTCTCTCTCCCTAGCGCCTCCTCCTCACACTGCACCCGCTCGCCCAACGGTTGCCGAGCAGAGGCGGCCACGGCTCGGCAGCAGCGCATGCCGCAGCGACAGATGGCCCCGCCATGGCCGGCTCTCGCCACCGCGCCGTTGGCTGCTGTGTCGGCCTTCTCGGGCCAGGGAAGATCGCGCCACTGTCCCCTCGCTTCCTGCTTCTGTGACACGCGCGGATGGTGTTGGGCTAGCCATGGCCGAGGTTGTGCATAGCCGAAGCTTGGTGGCGGCCATGGTGTCGTTCTTCAGAGCAGGGAGCAGGGGCTCGGTAGGGTGTGGCCTTGGACGAAGCTACGGTCTTGCTCAGCTCCAAGAACCGCCGGTCCTCTGCGCGCAAGCTGTTTGAAGATATGCCATAGAAAGAAATATGGTAGCAAGCTCTAGCAGATGGGTCCCACAACCAACTTGACGGTCAATGACGTTTGTGTTGACTTTTAGTGCCACGTGGACCTGGCCAGTGGGCCCAACATGTCAGAAATTGGTTTAATTTGTCTCAAATCAGTCATAAGTGTTTATTGCGAAAATTAGTAAGAAAATCGGTAGATTTTTGGGTCGCTCAAGGAATGTGGTGGCAAATCTGAAAGTGAACTTAGAATGTGGTGGTTTTTTGCAATTCACTCGATTAAAAGAGAGAGGATTGATATGATGTTGTGCGTAATCCTTGGATTGTCAATGACACAATGTTCATAATATACACATGATCATAGTTGTAAAGCGAGATGTGAATACAATGTTATTCAATTGTTTCATAAATATCCTTTAGAGGTTTGTTACAGTTAACGGTATCAGAAACAAATATATTTAGAGAGGTGTATGTAGCCGCAAGCGTTTAACAGTTCATACGGACTTCAAACCAAATGTACCAGATTAGGATAGTGGTTCACATTTGTCTTCTTCATCATCACCACAAGCATAGTGATTTCAGGTTGAATTTTCATGACACACATGTTGATTTCATCATCCTCTTCTTCTGTAAGATGGCATCACCCTGTTAAGACATAATCCAGCACCTGACGGTCATCTGTCTCAGTAGACTCGCCTTCGGACAGACTATCTTCTGCAGTAAAAAGATTGAAGAGAGATCAACATCTAGTAACTAAGCACTTGTCACCAAATAATACGAGTACACAACTGAACCTGATGATTCATCTGATGAAGAAGAATTTACTGAAAGAAATATGCCCTAGAGGCAATAATAAAGTTGTTATTTATATTTCCTTATATCATGATAAATGTTTATTATTCATGCTAGAATTGTATTAACCGGAAACTTAGTACATGTGTGAATACATAGACAAAACAGAATGTCCCTACTATGTCTCTACTTGACTAGGTCGTTAATTAAAGATGGTTATGTTTCCTGACCATAGACATGTGTTGTCATTTGGACAAGACCCATCTGTTAGCTTAGCATAATGATCGTTAAGTTTTATTGCTATTATTTTCTTCATGACTTATACATATTCCTCTGACTATGAGATTATGCAACTCCCGAATACCGGAGGAACACCTTGTGTGCTATCAAACGTCACAACGTAACTGGGGTGATTATAAAGATCCTCTACAGGTGTCTCCGAAGGTGTTTGTCGGGTTGGCATAGATCAAGATTAGGATTTGTCACTCCGAGTATTAGAGAGGTATCTCTGGGCCCTCTCGGTAATGCACATCACTATAAGCCTTGCAAGCAATGTGACTAATGAGTTAGTTGCGGGATGATGCATTACGGAACGAGTAAAGAGACTTGCCGGTAACGAGATTGAACTAGGTATGATGATACCGATGATCGAATCTCGGGCAAGTAACATATCGATGACAAAGGGAATAACGTATGTTGTTATTGCGGTTTGACCGATAAAGATCTTCGTAGACTATGTAGGAACCAATATGAGCATCCAGGTTCCACTGTTGGTTATTGACCGGAGATGTGTCTCGGTCATGTCTACATAGTTCTCGAACCCGTAGGGTCTGCACGCTTAACGTTCAATGACGATTTGTATTATGAGTTATGTGTTTTGGTGACCGAAGTTTGTTCGGAGTCCCGGATGAGATCACGGACATGACGATGAGTCTCGAAATAGTCGAGAGGTAAAGATTGATGTACGGAAGGTGGTATTCGGACATCGAAATGGTTTCGAGTGGTTCAAGTATTTTACCGGAGTACCGAGGGGTTACCGGAACCCCCGGGGGAAGTCATGGGCCTCATGGGCCATGGGAGAGAGAGAGGGGACAACCCACAAGGGGTGGCCGCCCCCCCAATGGGAGTCCGAATAGGACTAGGGGAGGGGCGGCGCGCCCTTTCCCTCTTTCCCTCTCCCTCTCCCACTCCTTCCTTTTCCCCTCCGATGAAGAAAGGAAGGGGGGGAGAATCCTACTAGGAGTGGAGTCCTAGTAGACTCCCCCCATGGCGCGCCCTTCTTGGCCGGCCGCCTACTCCTCCCCTCCTTTATATACGGGGGCAGGGGCACCCCATAGCACATCAGTTGTTCTCTTAGCCGTGTGCGGTGCCCCCCTCCACAGTTTACTCCTTCTGTCATAGTGTTGTAGTGCTTAGGCGAAGCCCTGCGCGGATCACATCACCATCACCGTCATCACGCCGTTGTGCTGACGGAACTCTCCCTCGACCCTCTGCTGGATCAAGAGTTCGAGGGAATTCGAGTTGAACGTGTGCTGAACTCGGAGGTGTCATACATTCGGTACTAGATCGGTTGGATCATGAAGACGTTCGACTACATCAACCGTGTTAACCTAACGCTTCCGCTTTCGGTCTACGAGGATACGTGGAAACACTCTTCCCCTCTCGTTGCTATGCATCTCCTAGATAGATCTTGCGTGATCGTAGGAATTTTTTTGAAATTGCAAGCTACGTTCCCCAACAGTGGTATCAGAGCCAGGTTTATGCGTAGATGATATGCACGAGTAGAACATAAAGAGTTGTGTGCGATAATAGTCATACTACTTACCACCAACGTCTTATTTTGATTCGGCGGTATTCTTGGATGAAGCGGCCCGGACCAACATTACATGACCACGTTCATGAGACTGGTTCTACTGACGTGCTTTGTACACAGATGGCTGGCGGGTGTCTGTTTCTCCAACTTTAGTTGAGTCGAATTTGACTATGGTCGGTCCTTGTTGAAAGTTAAAACAGCACACTTCATGAAAAATTATTGTGGTTTTGATGCGTAGGTAAGAACGGTTCTTGCTAGAAGCCCGTAGCAGCCACGTAAAACTCGCAACAACAAAGTAGAGGACGTCTAACTTGTTTTTGCAGGGCATGTTGTGATGTGATATGGTCAAGACATGATGCGATATAATTTATTGTATGACATGATCATGTTTTGTAAAAGTTATCGGCAACTACCAGGAGCTTTATGGTTGTCGCTTTATTGTATGAAATGCAATCTCCATGTAATTGCTTACTTTATCACTATGCGGCAGCAATAGTTGTAGAAGCAATAGTTGGCGAGACGACAACGACGCTACGATGGAGATCAAGGTGGCAAGCCGGTGACGATGGAGATCAAAGGCACAAGATGATGATGGCCATATCATGTCACATATTTTGATTGCATGTGATGTTTATCTTTTATACATCTTATTTTGCTTAGTACAGTGGTAGCATTATAAGATGATCCCTCGCTAAATTTTAAGGTATAAGTGTTCTCCCTGAGTATGCACCGTTGCTACAGTTCGTCGTGCCGAGACACCACATGATGATCGGGTGTGATAAGCTCTATGTTCACATACAACGGGTGCAATCCAGTTTTGCACGTGCAGAATACTCGGGTTAAACTTGACGAGCCTAGCATATGCAGATATGGGCTCGGAACACTGAGACCGAAAGGTCGAACGTGAATCATATAGTAGATATGATCAACATAGAGATGTTCACCATTGAAACTAATCCATCTCACGTGATGATCGGACATGGTTTAGTTGATATGGATCACGTGATCATTTAGATGACTAGAGGGATGTCTATCTAAGTGGGAGTTCTTAAGTAATATGATTAATTGAACTTTAATTTATCATGAACTTAGTCCTGATAGTTTTTGGATATCTATATTGTTGTAGATCAATGGCCCGTGCTACCATTCCCTTGAATTTTAATGCATTCCTAGAGAAAGCTAAGTTGAAAGATGATGGTAGCAACTACACGGACTGGGTCCGTAACTTGAGGATTATCCTCATTGCTGAACAGAAGAATTACGTCCTGAAAGCACCGCTAGGTGCAAGGCCTGCTGCAGGAGCCACTCTGGACATTATGAACGTCTGGCAAGCTAAATCTGATGACTACTCGATAGTTCAGTGTACCATGCTTTACGGCTTAGAATCGGAACTTCAAAGACGTTCTGAACGTCATGGAGCATATGAGATGTTCCAAGAGTTGAAGTTAATATTTCAAGCAGATGCCCGAGTTGAGGGATATGAAGTCTCCAACAAGTTCTATAGCTGCAAAATGGAGGAGAATAGTTCTATCAGTGAACACATACTCAGAATGTCTGGGTACCATAACCACTTGACTCAACTGAGAGTTAATCTTCCTAATGATAGTGTCATTGACAGAGTTCTTCAATCACTGCCACGAAGCTATAAAGGCTTCGTGATGATAACATGCAAGGGACGGAAAAGACAATTCCCGAGCTCTTCGCGATGCTAAAGGCTGCAGAGGTAGAAATCAAGAAGGAGCATCAAGTGTTGATGGTTAACAAGACCACTAGTTTCAAGAAAAAAGTGAAAGGGAAGAAGGAGAACTTCAAGAAGAATAGCAAGCAAGTTGCTGCTCCCGGGAAGAATCTCAAGTCTGGACCTAAGCCTGAAACTGAGTGCTTCTACTGCAAAGGGACTGGTCACTGGAAGCAGAACTGCCCCAAGTATTTGGTGGATAAGAAGGATGGCAAAGTGAAAGGTATATTTGATATACATGTTATTGGTGTGTACCTTACTAATGCTCGTAGTAGCGCCTGGGTATTTGATACTGGTTCTGTTTCTCATATTTGCAACTCAAAATAGGGGCTACGGATTAAACGAAGATTGGCTAAGGACGAGGTGACGATGCGCGTCGGAAATTGTTCCAAGGTCGATGTGATCGCCGTCGGCACGCTACCTCTACATCTACCTTCGTGATTAGTTTCAGACCTGAATAATTGTTATTTGGTGGCAGCGTTGAGCATGAAATTATATGTGAATCTTGTTTGATGCGAGACGGTTATTCATTTAAATCAGAGAATAATGGTTGTTCTATTTATATGAGTAATATCTTTTATGGTCATGCACCCTTGATGAGTGGTCTATTTTTGTTGAATCTCGTTTGTAGTGATACACATTGAAAGATCGTGGATGTCGCCTAGAGGGGGGGTGAATAGGCGATTTAAAATAATTACGGTTTATGCTTGAACAAATGCGGAATAAACCTAGCGGTTAATTTGTCAAGCACAAAACCTACAACAACTAGGCTCACCAATGTGCACCAACAACTTACGCTAAGCAAGATAAACTAATAGGTGATAGCGAGATATATGACAAGAAACAATAGGACTATCACAAAGTAAAGTGCATAAGTAAAGGGCTTGGGTAAGAGATAACCGAGGCACGCGGAGACGATGATGTATCCCGAAGTTCACACCCTTGCGGATGCTAATCTCCGTTTGGAGTGGTGTGGAGGCACAATGCTCCCCAAGAAGCCACTAGGGCCACCGTAATCTCCTCACGCCCTCGCAAAATGCAAGATGTCGTGATTCCACTAAGGGGCCCTTAAGGGCGGTCACCGAACCCGTACAAATGGCAACCCTTGGGGGCGGTCACCGAACCCGTGTACTTTGGCAACCCTTGGGGGCGGCCATCGGTACCCGTCAAATTGCTCGGGGCGATCTCCACAACCTAATTGGAGACCCCGACGCTTTCCCGGAGCTTTGCACCACAATGATTGAGCTCCGAACACTACCAACCGTCTAGGGCGCCCAAGCACCCAAGAGGAACAAGCTCAAGGGTACCAAGCACCCAAGAGTAATAAGCTTCTCAACTTGTAACTTCCACGTATCACAGTGGAGAACTCAAGCCGATGCACCAAATGCAATGGCAAGGAGAACACCAAGAGCTCCAAGATCTAGATCCAAGGGGTTCCCCTCACATAGAGAAGAAAGAGATTGGTGGAAATGTGGATCTAGATCTCCTGTCTCCTTTCTCCCCAAAACTAGCAAGAATCCATGGAGGGTTGAGAGATAGCAAGCTCGAAGAAGGCCAACAATGGGGAAAGAACATGATCTCAAAGGATAAGGTTCATTGGGGAAGAAGACCCCCTTTTATAGGTGGGGAAAATCCAACCGTTATGCTCACAGCCCGCACAGAGCGGTACTACCGCTCGTCCTCACGGTACTACCGCTAGGGGTAGCGGTACTACCTCAAAGGGTAGCGGTACTACTGCTTGTGAGCGGTACTAAAAAATACATCCGTGCCTACCACCGCTGGACTTGTGACGAGTTTTTGGTCCGGAGCGGAAGTAGCCACGGAAGTAGCCGCGGTAGTACTGCTCCAAGCGGTAGTACCGCTACCAAGAGCGGTAGTAAAAAATTACGTCCCCTCCAAGCGGTAGTACCGCTCCCACGAGCGGTAGTACCTCTCCCAAGAGCGGTAGTAAAAAATTACATCCCCTCCAAGCGGTAGTACCGCTCCCACAAGCGGTAGTACCGCTGCAGCTTTTATAAGGACACCAAAACTGACACAACTTCTCCAAACGGACTCCGAATTCAACAAAACCAAGTTTGTTGAAAAACTAGCGACAAGGGCTAACACAATCTTGATATAAATACCAATAAGAAGCAAATTAGAAAAGTCCCATAAGAAAATGCTGAGAACCCTTCCTCGAATAAGATCGGTAAAACCTCCAACACCGAAAACGCAATAGAAGAAGCATGTGAACTCCGTTTTCGATGAACTCGAGCTTGTCAAGAAGATGACCATAAGCTCCAAATCTCACTAGGAGAAAACCAAACAAGAACCAAGAAACATGATGCAAGCATGCAATGGTTTGAGCTCTCTACGAACGATACAATCAAGCTACTCACTTGAGAGCCCCCCTTGATAGTACGGCAAACGATCCTATAAACCGGTCTCCAAACTACCACCATGTGACCGGTAAAATAGAGAACCTATCAAGGACAAACCTTTGCCTTGCACAAAGTCCACTTGAGCTAGATGTAGACGATCTTGACTTCCTCAAGTAGGACCACCTTTGTTGATTGCGTTGGCTCGGTGAAGACTAGTAGATTGCTCCCCCATACTCCATTATGGGTGATCCACTTTTCGGCACATCTTCACAAGTCCGTTGTCACCACAATGGACAGAAATATTCAAGCACTTGATCTCTTCGTGATTCATCGCTTGAACGTGCACACCGCAACCTAACCCCAGAAAGAACTCTCACGAAGAACATGGGTTAGTACACAAAGCGTAATGGACAATGCTTACCATACCATGGGATCACTTGATCCCTCTCGGTACATCTTCTATGCTTTGTGATTTGATCAACTTGATTCACTCTTGACTTAGTCTTGATCAACCTTGAACCTTTCCAACTCTCTTCATTTGGATGATGCCTTGAAGGTAAGCATGAATGATCACACAATCTTCTTTTTCAAGACATGCTTGCAATAAACTCAACTCTCATATGACCAATCTTTGGATAATTCCTTAATAGCACCTTGGTCAACACATAAACTCCTTGAAACCAACACATGGACTTCAAGAAGTGCCTATGGACAAATCCTTCAAATATAACTCAATGCAACCATTAGTCCATAGAGAATGTCATCAATTACCAAAACCACACATGGGGGCACCGCATGTCCTTTCAATCTCCCCCATTTTGGTAATTGATGACAATCACTTTCAAGAGAGTTTATATAAGGAATTATGGATCACCATGCAATGCAACAACCAATAATGCATGCGAATGTGATGCAAATGCTAAGGAAACAAAAACCAAAGCTTCTCCACAAAACTCTCTGAAACTTCTCCCCCATTGGCATCGATTGGCAAAATGGGCAAAAAGCTTAGAAGGCCAATATAAATGGTGGTCCTCCATAAATTGTGTATTTCTCAACAAGAGAGTGGAATGCAATACACATATCCAAAGGTAAATACTTGGAGGAACACAAACTATATTGAGGCACAAAGATTGCTAAAGAAGGTATGCCACAAAGACATAACAAAGAGAGACACAAGCAATCAAAAGATACCAATTGAAGCAAGCAATCAAAGGATATCAATTGAACCAACTAGACCAAAGATCCTACGATCCACATGGATAAAGGATATTATGATATGAGCGAAGGAGTGTTCTAAAGAAACTAGAGAAGCTCCCCATGGTTTGTGCACACATAAGAATTTTTGTATTTGAATACAAAGTGCACAAAATAGGATCATAGCTCCCCCAAAATCAATAGAAACTTACAACAAGTGCAAGTGTTCATATAGGAAACAAAGCCTAGCACTTGCAACAAAAAAATGGTTGAGCAATCATGTAAAAGAGGCAACTAAGAATAGGCTCAACCAAAATGATGTGTGTGAGTCATGGCAAAGCACTTGAGAGGACTAAAATAAGCATGAGCTTTAAGCATCAACATAGTGTTGGATAAATGAGTACACGGTGCATGACATGTCCTCCCCACACACACCCAACTAGCAAATGTGCTCTCAAGCTCACTAAAATGATAACAACAAAGCTTGCGACAACCCATGGTAAAGATAGAAGATGAAGGCCTCATCAAGTCGAGTGATACCAATTAAGATGGCAAAAGCCTCGTAAAGATAAGCATGAGGAAAATAATCTTCACCACACAAGAGTGCATCAAGATGCAACGAGATATGACCCACACTCATGGCACACACTTTCACGGAGCCACCAAAGAAATAACATAAGAAAGACAAGGTGGACGTGAAAGAAAGGATATCATCTAGATATGCAACTTCTCCCAAGTGTATAAGATTCTAGGTGGACAAAATCATGATGATATATATCTACAAAGAAGGATATACACCCGAAATAGTTACAACACGAAGGAACAAGATATCCAAAAGGAAGTCATACATATAGCAATAAGACATTTGCTTGGAAGCATAGCATATGGCTAGATATGGTCTTATTGTATATAAATGAATTCCTACCACACAACCATCAAAGACATCACAACTAGCAACATGAGATTATCGTTGAGATGCTTTGAGAAAGGAAACAAGTATCACAAGATGGAATGCATAGCATGCCAAGATGCAACCTACACAAGGTTGAATGCAAGAAAATAATGCATGAAAAGATACTTGTTACCGAGATATCATTGGAAGGATGTAGAAGAAACCAATTGAAGGTAGTAGATAGTAGTTCATTGAGCATCCTACATTGACTCCAATAAGCTCATGGTGACACCACCTTCCTTGTGAGTGAGCCGAGCATCCAATGTATCTCCAATTGTTCCTAGAACAACAACACAAACAAAATGGTACCCAACCTCATTGGGACCAAAGAGTTAGAGAACCAACAATACATAGGACAAACTCCACATAAATATGTGCATATAGATATGAAAACGAATTTCATGCACATCTCATCCAATTTGAGACTTGATGGAGTTTCCCCTATATATTGGGTCAAAGAAAGAAAGCATGCCAAAGAGACTACATGAAGTTAATATGCATGCTCAATACTTTCAAGAACCGATACCAATTGACAAAGAAATACCAAGTGTAGAAAAGATACCAAAAGAATAAATCAACACTTGGAGGATATCCATAACAGATACATCGAGGAATGAGATATCCATTGATACATACTAAATAAAAGATATCAAACTCCCAAAAGAGAGGATGGTTCCAAACAAACCAAGCTCTCTACAAAGTTTCATGATGGCACAAAGTACCAAAAAGAAAACGGCTTGCCTTCCACTAACACACACTTGATAAGGATCACAAGATGAGTGTTTAATAGAAAATAGGACAGCTCCCCCAAGCATTTTGCATTATAGAGAATTTGAATTTGAATACAAAAGGCACACGATGTGATCACAACTTTCACTATATCTATACAAACACAAGACAAGCTCAAGGAAATACCAAGATCCACAAGTGGTATGGAATACAATGGGAGTTGACATAATCCTAGGCAAGAGATAAGGCAAATAAAAGCAAAGGCCAATGTAAAGATGATCAATAATTTATACCACATATAAGTGAGTACCAATTGTCAAAAGACAAGAAGTATTTGGAAATAATTTCCGTTGGTAGATAACAAGGATATCAAACATCATCTTCACACCACACACAAGCAAATTGCAACTTGTAGAGCTAACATGCCACCTAGGAACAAGATAATTTACAATATCAATTCTAGGTGACAATATCTCAAATGTACACATTTTCTAGGCTTGTAATATGCACATAGCATATTACTCCCCCATAATGTGATACCAGTAAAAACTTGACAAGAGGCAACAAGAGGATCCAACAAGAGATAATTAATGGACTATTTAGAATTTGAATTTCTCATGAGAGGACATAGCACATAGCGACTAGATAATCTTGCAATATCAATACTAGATGGTATTCCTCATGTACACACATTTATAGGATTGTGAGGTGTACAAAGCACATAACTCCCCCATAATGGGATATTCCATTATCTCTCACAAGAGCCAACTAAGATACAAACAAGACGCATAAAGACTCAACGTACGACACACATGATGTGCAAACCAACACACACATACTTGATTACTCAAGATAAGCAATTGGAGGCACAACATATACAAACACATGCAAGGAAAAAAAACAAAAACATGCAAAGGGGCAAGTAACTTTCAATGTAAACAATTTAAGTACAAGTTACCGGAAGGAGGCACATTGGATATAGTATAGAAACTTGATAACCCAATTAACTTGGCTTGAGACAATAAGAATGATGAAGTCCCCTTAATTCTTCATAATTTAGCCAAGTCTCCAATGCCCTCCAACAACACATATTGATCAAGTTTGAGCTAGTTGGCCCCCAACCAAGTTGGGTCCTAAGAGATTAGTCACAATAGGATTGGCTACTCAAATGGTTCTTTTCTTGACACCACTTTGAGTACCAACAACTTTGGCAAACACATTGCCAACCTTATCCTTCCCAAGAGAATAGATGTCATCAATAATAATTGGGTTGGATAAGTTACCACTAGTGCATGAAGAAGCGAGGTGACCTTTCTCACGACATAGGTAGCAATGTCTACTCTTCACTTTCTTCTCACTTGATTTCTCAACTTGAGAAGCATTAGCTTGAGTTTTATTGGGAAGAGACCTTTCTTCAACTTGAGGTTGAGCATGAGAGTGAACTTGTGGCCGCTTCCCTTGTTGCTTGTCACTAATGGGCTTCTTCTTCAATGGACAAGATCTAACATGATGCCCTTCTACTTTGCACTTGAAGCAAACAATCTTGGCCGAATTCTTGACTTGTTCTTGGCCCTTCTTTTTGTTCATCTTGGACTTGTTCTTCTTATTGGAGTTGAATCCAAGTCCACCTTTGTCATTGGGGGATTTTTGCACACTCAAGATATTGTTGAGTGTGGATTTCCCTTCATGACTCTTTTCCAAGTCTTTCTTCAAAGAAGTGACATGGGCCTTGAGCTCTTTGATTCCCTCTACATGGTTAGTCTCACCACAAGTACTAGAGGAAGTATAAGCTTCATCGTTAGAGCAACAAGGCAAGGAAAGCAATTCATCACAAGATGTACCAACATTGTGAGTAGATGAATTACAAGGACTAGCACATGGTAATATAGTATTTTGACTAGAAGTGGTGCTAGTATCCACACGAGGCTCACTAGATGTTACCTTAGCAATCATGGCCTCATGAGCTATCTTTAGCACATTATGGGATACTAGAATATCATCATGAGAGCTTGAGAGCTTTTCATGACTTTCTTCCAATTTCCCATAATTGCTAGATAGCACCTCAAGTTGAGCCCGTAGCTCAACATTCTCCTTCAAAATGGATGCTTCACAAGTAATAGAGTTATTAGCACAAGCATCATAATTTACAACAATAGGAGAGGACAACTTGGAAAGGTCTTTTAAATAAGAAGCTTCAAGTTGAGCATGAGACTCAGTGAGTTTGATGAGCTCACCCTTAACGACCCTTGAGCCATTTTCGAGGTGCTCAAAATCCTCAAGGAGTCTAGCATGAGCAACTTCAAGCTTAGCATTTTTAGTTTTAAAAAAATTGGCCACCTCAAGAGCTCTATCATGAGATTCCTTCACTCTAGATAATTCTAGAGCAAAAGTCTCCTCAAGAGATTCCTTGGTGGTTTGTTCAAGTTCAAGAGCTTGAGAGAGGTCCGCGATCTCATTAGTGTAATCACGCTCATGACCTTCCATTTTATCAATGGTGACCTCATGCTCCTCGAGATGAGATTCCAACTCCTCAATGTATTTCTTGCCCTCAATGGAAATAGACATGATTTCCATCAAGTTGGAACGAGCAATTTTATTCTTATGAAGAGCTTTAAATATCATTTCTCCCTTAATTTTTAAGGAAGCAAAATTATCATTCTCTTCTCATTATCCTCATCATCATTAGCATTAACATCATCATCAAGAGACATATTGGGGTTCAAAGTAGGAGATACCTTTGAAGCCTTAGCCATAAGGCAAAAAGCAATAGATGATGATGTAGGATCCCTTGAAGCAACGTTGAAGACCACATCTGGTTCCATGGAGTGTTGGGTTTCCTCTACATTGTTAGCACAACAACTCGAGGAGATACATGCATTTTTATCATGGCAACAAGATATAGCAAGCATATCATCATGAGATTTAGTCAAGCAATTTCTAAATGATATGCATGAGAAACATGTAAGGTGCACGAAGTGTTAAAGTCCAAAGATGGAGCATTGCAATAAGATAGTGATGAAGAGTCATTAACGATAAGCACACTATCATCATTGCAGTGACCAATGATACGTCCATTTTGCATCATGCTTTTATATCAATATTTATTGCATTATGGACTGTTATTACACGTTATGTCACATTACTTATGCCTATTCTCTCTTATTTTACAAGGTTTATATGAAGAGGGAGAATGCCAGCAGCTGGAGTTCTGGGCTGGAAAAGGAGCAAATATTAGAGACCTATTCTACACAGCTCAAAAAGTACTGAAACTTCAGGGAGGCAATTTTTGGAATTAATAAAAAATACTGGAGAAAGAATTAACCAGAGGGGGCCCACACCCTGGCCACGAGGGTGGGGGGTGTGCCCCCTGCCTCGTGGGCCCCCTGGCAGGCCTCCGGTGCCCATCTTCTGCTATATAAAGTCTTTTACCCTGGAAAAAATCATAAGCAAGCTTTCGGGAAGAAACACCGCCGCCACGAGGCGGAACCTTGGCGGAACCAATCTAGGGCTCCGGCGGAGCTGTTCTGCCAGGGAAACTTCCCTCTGGGAGGGGGAAATCATCGCCATCGTCATCACCAACGATCCTCTCATCGGGAGGGGGTCAATCTCCATCAACACCTTCACTAGCACCATCTCCTCTAAAACCCTAGTTCATCTCTTGTATCCAATCTTTGTCCTAAAGCCTCAGATTGGTACCTATGGGTTGCTAGTAGTGTTTATTACTCCTTGTAGTTGATGCTAGTTGGTTTATTCGATGGAAGATCATATGTTCAGATCCATTATGCATATTAATACCCCTCTGATTATGAACATTAATATGCTTTGTGAGTAGTTACGTTTGTTCCTGAGGACATGGGAGAAGTCTTGCTATAAGTAGTCATGTGAATTTGGTATTCGTTCAATATTTTGATGAGATGTATGTTGTCTTTCCTCTAGTGGTGTTATGTGAACGTCGACTACATGACACTTCACCATTATTTGGGCCTAGAGGAAGGCATTGGGAAGTAATAAGTAGATTATGGGTTGCTAGAGTGACAGAAGCTTAAACCCTAGTTTATGAGTTGCTTCGTAAGGGGATGATTTGGATCCATATGTTTCATGCTATGGTTGGGTTTACATTAGTACTTCTTTTGTAGTTGTGGATGCTTGCAATAGGGGTTAATCATAAGTGGGATGCTTGTCCAAGAAAGGGCAGCACCCAAGCACCGGTCCACCCACATACCAAAATATCAAAGTAACGAACGCGAATTATATGAGCGTGATGAAAACTAGCTTGATGATAATTCCCATATGTCCTCGGGAGCGCTTTTTTCTATATAAGAGTTTGTCTGGGCTTGTCCTTTGCTACAAAAAGGATTGGGCCATCTTGATGCACCTTATTTACTTTCATTACTTGTTGCCCGTTACAAATTACCTTATCACAAAACTATCTGTTACTGATAATTTCAGTGCTTGCAGAGAATACCTTACTGAAAACTGCTTGTCATTTCCTTCTGCTCCTCGTTGGGTTCGACACTCTTACTTATCGAAAGGACTACGATAGATCCCCTATACTTGTGGGTCATCAACCAACACTACTCACCATAACATTACCTTGTGGCAATCCACATGTAGGTGAAGTAGAAGAAGTTGAGAAGGCAACACGGCCGGAGGTGGAGGGAGAACAATTATTCCCACAAATCTTGGACACACCATATTTATCTTGCAGCTTTGTCCACAACTCATGAGCATCCCGGAACAGCATGAGTTGAAATATAACTACATTGCTCAAAGCATCGAAAATCACATTAGAAGCTTGAGCATTGAGATAAGAGTTTTTCTCATCCTCTAAAGATAATCTTTGGGGATCCTTTGGAGGAGAAAAACCCATATCTACAATTCGCTCTAAATTTGGGTCCATGAACCTAAAGAGATTAAGCATGCGAGTTACCCAAACATCCAAATTTGTGCCATCGAAACTAAGAGTGTCAGAGAATCCTAATCCCATAGTCGACATCTTTACACTCTAGGCGGTTAAGCCTAACAAAGAGAGACGAGGCTCTGATACCAATTGAAAGATCGTGGATCTCGCCTAGAGGGGGGTGAATGGGCGATTTAGAATAATTACGGTTTATGCTTGCACAAATGCGGAATAAACCTAGCGGTTAATTTGTCAAGCACAAAAACTACAACAACTAGGCTCACCAATGTGCACCAACAACTTACGCTAAGCAAGATAAACTAATAGGTGATAGCGAGATATATGACAAGAAACAATACGGCTATCACAAAGTAAAGTGCATAAGTAAAGGGCTCGGGTAAGAGATAACCGAGGCACGCGGAGACGATGATGTATCCCGAAGTTCACACCCTTGCGGATGCTAAGCTCTGTTTGGAGCGGTGTGGTGGCACAATGCTCCCCAAGAAGCCACTAGGGCCACCGTAATCTCCTCACGCCCTCGCACAATGCAGGATGCCGTGATTCCACTAAGGGACCCTTGAGGGTGGTCACCGATCCCGTACAAATGGCCACCCTTGGGAACCGTACACTTTGGCAACCCTTGGGGGCGGTCACCGGTACCCGTCAAATTGCTCGGGGCGATCTCCACAACCTAATTAGAGACCCCGACGCTTGCCCGGAGCTTTTCACCACAATGATTGAGCTCTGAACACCACCAACCGTCTAGGGTTCCCAAGCACCCAAGACGAACAAGCTCAAGGGTACCAAGCACCCAAGAGTAATAAGCTTCTCAACTTGTAATTTCCACGTATCACCGTGGAGAACTCAAACCGATGCACCAAATGCAATGGCAAGGGCACACGGAGTGCCCAAGTCCTTCTCTCCCAAATCCCACCAAAGCAACTAATGCTAGGGAGGAAAATGAGAGGAAGAACAAGAAGGAGAACACCAAGAGCTCCAAGATCTAGATCCAAGGGGTTCCCCTCACACAGAGGAGAAAGAGATTGGTGGAAATGTGGATCTAGATGTCCTCTCTCCTTTCCCCCCAAAACTAGCAAGAATCCATGGAGGGATTGAGAGATAGCATGCTCGAAGAAGGCCAACAATGGGGGAAGAACACGAGCTCAAAGGATAAGGTTCATTGGGGAAGAAGACCCCCTTTTATAGGTGGGGGAAAATCCAACCGTTATGCTCACAGCCCGCACAGAGCGGTACTACCGCTCGTCCTCACGGTACTACCGCTAGGGGTAGCGGTACTACCTCAAAGGGTAGCGGTACTACTGCTTGTGAGCGGTACTAAAAAAATACATCCGTGCCTACCACCGCTGGCCTTGTGATGAGTTTTTGGTCCGGAGCGGAAGTAGCCATGGAAGTAGCCGCGGTAGTACTGCTCCAAGTGGTAGTACCGCTCCCAAAAGCGGTAGTAAAAAATTACATCCCCTCCAAGCGGTAGTACCGCTCCCATGAGTGGTAGTACCGCTGCAGCTATTATCAGGACACCAAAACTGACACAACTTCTGCAAACGGACTCCGAATTCAACGAAAGCAAGTTTGTTGGAAAGCTAGCGACAAGGGCTAACACAACCTTGATAGAAATGCCAATAAGAAGCAAATTAGAAAAGTCCCATAAGAAAATGGTGAGAACCCTTCCTCGAATAAGACCGGTAAAACCTCCAACACCGAAAACGCAAGAGAAGAAGGATGTGAACTCAGTTTTCGATGATCTCGAGCTTGTCAAGATGATGACCATAAGCTCCAAATCTCACTAGGAGAAAACCAAACAAGAACCAAGAAACATGATGCAAGCATGCAATGGTTTTAGCTTTCTACGAACGATACAATCAAGCTACTCACTTGAGAGCCCCCCTTGATAGTACGGCAAACGATCCTATAACCCGGTCTCCAAACTACCAACATGAGACCGGTAAAATAGAGAACCTATCAAGGCCAAACATTTGCCTTGCACAAAGACCACTTGAGCTAGATGTAGACGATCTTGACTTCCTCAAGTAGGACCACCTTTCTTGATTGCGTTGGCTCGGTGAAGACTAGTAGATTGCTCCCCCATACTCCTTTATGGGTGAGCTACTTTTCAGCACATCTTCACATGTCTGTTCTCAGCACAATGTACGACAATATTCAAGCACTTGATCTCTTCGTGATGCATCACTTGAACGTGCACACCGCAACCTAACCCCACAAAGAACTGTCACAAAGAACATGGGTTAGTACACAAAGCGTAATGGACAATGCTTACCATACCATGGGATCACTCGATCCCTCTCGGTACATCTTCTATGCTTTGTGATTTGATCAACTTGATTCACTCTTGACTTAGTCTTGATCAACCTTGAACCTTTCCAACTCTCTTCATTTGGATGATGCCTTGAAGGTAAGCATGAATGATCACACAATCTTCTTTTTCAAGACATGCTTGCAATAAGCTCAACTCTCACATCACCAATCTTTGGATAATTCCTTAATAGAACCTTGGTCAACACATAAACTCCTTGAAACCAACACATGGACTTCAAGAAGTGCCTATGGACAAATCCTTCAAATATAACTCAATGCAACCATTAGTCCATAGAGAATGTCATCAATTACCAAAACCACACATGGGGGCACCGCATGTCCTTCCACACATATTCATAATATTGAATCCACAAAATGCAAGTTAATAATCATAGTGCAACTTATTTGTGGCACTGCTGTTTAGGTCATATTGGTGTAAAGCGCATGAAGAAACTCCATGCTGATGGGCTTTTGGAATCACTTAATTATGAACCACTTGATGCTTGCGAACCATGCCTCATGGGCAAGATGACTAAGACTCCGTTCTCCGAAACAATGGAGCGAGCAACTGACTTATTGGAAACAATAGATACTGATGTATGCGGTCCGATGAGTGTTGAGGCTCGTGGTGGGTATCGTTATTTTCTGACCTTCACAGATGATTTTAGCAGATATGGGTATATCTACTTAATAAAACATAAGTCTGAAACATTTGAAAAGTTCAACGAATTTCAGAGTGAAGTGGAAAATCATCGTAACAAGAAAATAAAGTTCTACGATCTGATCGCGGAGGCGAATATTTGAGTTACGAGTTTTGTCCTCATTTGAAACAATGTGGAATAGTTTCACAACTCACGCCACCTGGAACACCACAGCGTAATGGTGTTTCCGAACGTCGTAACCGTACTTTATTAGATATGGTGCGATCTATGATGTCTCTTGCCGATTTACCACTATCATTTTGGGGTTATGCTTTAGAGACGGCTGCATTCACGTTAAATAGGGCACCATCTGAATCCGTTGAGACGACACCATATGAACTATGGTTTGGCAAGAAACCTAAGCTGTCGTTTCTTAAAGTTTGGGGTTGTGATGCTTATGTGAAAAAGCTTCAACCTGATAAGCTCGAACCCAAATCGGAGAAGTGCGTCTTCATAGGATACCCAAAAGAAACGGTTGGGTAAACCTTCTATCACAGATCCGAAGGCAAGAAATTTGTTGCTAAGAATGGATCCTTTCTAGACAAGGAGTTTCTCTTGAAAGAAGTGAGTGGGAGGAAAGTAGAACTTGATGAGGTAGTTGTACTTTCAAAACAGAGTGTCCGTAGTATGCCTCTACTTGACTAGCTCGTTAATCAAAGATGGTCATGTTTCTTGACAATAGACATGTGTTGTCATTTGATGAACGAGATCAAATCATTAGAGAATGATGTGATGGACAAGACCCATCCGTTAGCTTAGCATAATGATCGTTAAGTTTTATTGCTATTGCTTTCTTCATGACTTATACATATTCCTCTGACTATGCGATTACGCAACTCCCGAATACCGGAGGAACACCTTGTGTTCTATCAAACATCACAACGTAACTGGGTGATTATAAAGATTCTCTATAGGTGTCTCTGAAGGTGTTTGTTGGGTTCGCATAGATCAAGATTAGGATTTGTCACTCCGAGTATCGGAGAGGTATCTTGGGCCCTCTCGGTAATGCACATCACTATAAGCCTTGCAAGCAATGTGACTAATGAGTTAGTTGCGGGATGATGCATTACAGAACGAGTAAAGAGACTTGTCGGTAACGAGATTGCACTAGGTATGATGATACCGATGATCGAATCTAGGGCAAGTAACATACCGATGACAAAGGGAATAACGTACATTGTTATTGCGGTTTGACCGATAAAGATGTTCGTAGAATATCTAGGAACCAATATGAGCATCCAAGTTCCGCTGTTGGTTATTGACCGGAGATGTGTCTCGGTCATGTTTACATAGTTCTCGAACCCGTAGGGTCCGCACGCTTAACGTTTGAGGACGATTTGTATTATGAGTTATGTGTTTTGGTGACCAAAGTTTGTTCGGAGTCCCGGATGAGATCAGGGACATAACGAGGAGTCTCGAAATAGTCGAGAGGTAAAGATTGATATATTGGAAGGTGGTATTCGGACATCGGAATGGTTTCGAGTGGTTCGGGTATTTTACCGGAGTACCGAGGGGTTACCGGAACCCCCAAGGGGAAGTCATGGGCCTCATGGGCCACGGGAGAGAGAGGGGATAGCCCACAAGGGGTGCCCCCCACCCATGGGAGTTCAAATAGGACTAGGGGAGGGGGCGGCGCCCCCTTTCCCTCTTTCCTTCTCCCTCTCCCACTCCTTCCTTTTCCCTCTGATGAAGAAAGGAAAAGGGGGGGGGGGGGGCAAATCCTACTAGGATTGGAGTCCTAGTAGGACTCCCCCACATGGCGCGCCCCTCTTGGCCGGCCGCCTCCTCCTCCCCTCCTTTATATACAGGGGCAGGGGGCACCCCATAGCACATCAGTTATTCTCTTAGCCGTGTGCGGTGCCCCCTCCACAGTTTACTCCTTCGGTCATAGCGTCGTAGTGCTTAGGAGAAGCCCTGCGCAGATCACATCACCATCACCGTCACCCCGCCGTCGTGCTGACGGAACTCTCCCTCGACCCTCTACTGGATCAAGAGTTCGAGGGACGTCATCGATCTGAACGTCTGCTGAACTCGGAGGTGTCGTATGTTCGGTACTAGATCAGTTGGATCGTGAAGACGTTTGACTACATCAACCGCGTTAACCTAATGCTTCCGCTTTCGGTCTACGAGGGTACGTGGACACACTCTCCCCCTCTCGCTGCTATGCATCTCCTAGATAGATCTTGCATAATCGTAGGAAAATATTTGAAATTGCATGCTATGTTCCCCAACATTTACTGCAGGCGTCTTTCCCGATTTGTTACCATCTGAATCTAAAGCGCCATCAAAGGAACTGCTCGAAATATCAACACAATATGTGCTCGCTTTTTCGACATGGGTAGAATTTTTCGCCCCGGCAGGACACGAGATCATCTCCTCACCATGGGAATCAAAGATGGCCTTGAAGCAGGAGATTCCAAGGTTACAGAACATCAAGTAACAGTTTTGTAGTATCTGATTGGCATGAACAAACGCCTCCCAGCCAGACTACAGGACTGATCTGTTCATCTTCTTGGCAACTCCAACAACATACATCTGAACGTTAGGGAATGTATCAGGTGCACCAAATGCCATAGAATGGTTTAAAAAATCTGGAAAAAAATCTAGCACGTTAACGCAACATCAATGTATGATGTCACAAAACTTTATGTAAAAATTTGAAATATCTTTGAAGATACAAAAATGACAAATTTGACATCAGTGTGTTAATGGGCCAAATCTAACGCCCAAGTTATGTTCTGTACTATTCAGTATTGAATTTGTCATTTTTTTAGTTATGTTTCAAATTTTGACTTGAAATTTTGTGACAACCTACATTAATGTTGTGTGAGTGTGCTATTTTTTTTGATTTTTTTGAATATTTTAAAAGAATAATATGAGTTCGGTGCACCGGTAGCACCACAAGCATCGGTGCACCAGATATTTTCCATGAACGTTAGGGGCTTCTAGTTGGATGGTCCCATGGTTTTCAATTTCAGTTTCAAAAAAATTTCAGCACCTACCGAAATCACCGATATTCGGTGATTTCGGTTTGCATTTCGGCCAATAGGCCGAAATATTAACCTGAATTCAATTAAATATTTGGTTATTTTCCAAAGTATTTTGGAAAATATTTGAATTGCTGTGTACAACTGAAATTGCTGAAATATTTTGGCCGTTAAGTACTTCAGTGTTTGCTGAAATTAGTGAAATTCATTGAATTTCATCGAAATCTCAATGAAAGTGAAAACCATGGCTCCCAGCGATTTTTCCTACGAAATGGTCAACAAGACGCTCCGGTGTGACCTGCAGCAAGCAACAGGAGTGGAAGAACCACGGCTCAAAACAAATCATGCAAACTCCAGAAGATGGAGAGGCAGCACACTGAACTAGGAATGAAAAAAAAAGTCAACATACCATGTTGTCTTCGAAGTTATCACGCATCTGCATGATGAACTTGACCCTACTCCTGTCCTGTTGCACTCACAAGGATTGCTCATCTCAACCGGGACCTTCCTGCAAGATGGACCGTATACATAATTATGGCAGATGGAAGTATATATTCAGACTTTTGCTTGCATAGCTGCATACAAAATTCACATTGATCCCAACATTACGGAAGGTTATTGATGCTGCTCTAAAAACTTTCTACTCCCTCCATTTATAAATATAAGTCTTTTTAAAGATTTCAATATGAACTACATGCGGATGTATATACGGAGCAAAGATACTGCTAAAATCCATACCATGTAAACAGAGATAAAAATTGACCCTGAAGTAACAAAGATACCGCTGCTGTTTTCGAAACACAAACAAAGCCAAGGAGGGAGAAGAAGAAGCTTACTGCATCTGTGGTGCTGCACGTACCCCTGCCTGCCGACCCAAGGGATTGAAATGGAACGGCAATGGACAGCCAAGAAGCTGCAACCCAGAGGTTGTCCAATTCAGCGTGCACTTCATGCATGCTTAATGGCTACTCTATTAGTGAAGGAATTTTCCACGACCATGTCCGTTACAATGTTAACCTTTCCACATTCCGTCGTGGGCATGTCACCAAGCACTTGGCGGGCAGACACGGCGAGCGAAACCATGATGGCCGCCAGTAGCAAAGGAACAACGCCAGCTGTCGGAATAATTGGCCACGGGTAGCCTCATCAGCCTCCCATGACGTTTCAAAACATCGGGGCGGCTGCCCCCACAAGATTCAAAGATCCAAGCACCACCTCCTCACGGCCGGCTAGTCCAAGCGGCCGGCTGCTAGGAGATGGCAAAGCCCAACGAGCGGCCACGAGGCGGGCCGGCTCCTAGCAGGCGGCCTCCAAAGAGGCTGGCTCCTAGCAGGCGGCCCTAGGCGTCCTTAAAGTCTGCATCCACATAAAGGCGATGAGACATGGCGTGGCTACAGCACGCCCTGCCACCCCCAAATCTAGGGCCAAGCGTGGCCACAGTGCGTCGTACCAGACGGAGATCTCCCGTCCGGCGCGGCACTGTTGTCACGCCGGACATGACATCACCCCTGTCAGAGGGAGCCATGCTCCCACGACGGGTTGTCGGTACGGCCCACAGACGGCGGGCCCACCAGTCCACGAGAAGCTAGAGAGCGTCCATCCCTGGCCAGTCGGCTCAAGAGAGGCCGGCTGATGACCAGGGGGCCCTCCCCCTCCTTGGGATTTGTGCATCATTAACCAGAAGAGACGGGGAGTGGCTACAGTGAACACCCACCAGGCGGCGGTATTGTAGCCGCGCCTCCCCCAACAAAGCATGCATCATTACCAGCACAGCTACAGTGTTGAGCAGCCAGCAAGACCCGCGAGCGGCGGGCACGGCCTCTCGACCAAGTACGAGACAGCCGGCGGGGCCAACGAGGCGGTGGGCCCCATCAGCCAACGGAGAAGCCGGCGACCAGAGACACTGACAGCCGGGTCCTACACCCGGCTAGATTACCTTTGTACCCCTGGGGGGTAGGCCTATATAAACCCCCCAGGGCACCCATGCAAAGGGTTCAGACTTTAGTCCATCTACACCCACATATAGAGAGAGGAAGCTAGGCTTAGGCTTGTTCTTCTCCCCCCTCTAGAGAAACAGCTCAAGGAGCAAGCATGTAGCCACCATTGTTGCTTGAGTAATCATGCGGAGACCCCGCAGAGCAGGACTAGGGGTGTTATCTCCTAGGAGAGCCCCGAACCTGGGTAAGATCCCCCGGCGGGCATGTTTGCGCCTTATCCCGTTTCCAGGCACCGGCGACGTATTATTAGCTCCCTCCATGATAAGACATCCTTTGGCATATGTCGGATGACACCCCCGACATTTGGCGCCCACCGTGGGGCTAGGTGCACCGTCGTCCGGAAATCTGTTCTGGACAGGAACCTTGTTCCTCCCTGGCGAGCGCAGCCAGCCTCGCACGCCTGATGGCGTTGACGCTGGCGCGCTGCATGGCGTTGAGCTTGCTAGTGCGGCAAGCTGCCTCGCTGACCTCATAGGCGAGATCCGCCTCCCCGACGACCCCGCGCCCGACGCGGGAGCAGCCAGCTCGACATCCTTGGCAAGCTCGACATCGCCAACGAGCCGGCCTCCGACCTGGAGTCGATCGGCTCCACCGACCCGATGCTTGTCGACTCCGACACGGCGTCACTCGACGTCTTCCCCACCAACGTGGTGATCATCGATGACCCGCTCCCTCGCGCCGACAGCGGCGGCAGTACCATCACGGAAGTGCTCATCATCAGTCACGACGGAGCCTCTGGTGGGGACGCCCAAGACCCACTCTAGGCGATGTTGCGAGATCTCTCTGCGCCCATTGCGGAAGATGCCGACGCCGAGACGCTAGAAGCCCGCCGCGTCTCGCTCGTCGAAAGCGCCAAGAAGTTGGCCACCATGAGACGCCTCTCAGAGGCCTACCAGCGCGAGATCGACCGCGCAGTTGGCGGCACGCCGGCTGCCGGCGGGCCCAGCCGCATTGTCACGGTCCGACAGCGTGGCGCTGCCGTCGCCAGCATTTTCGGGGTAGACCGCCCTGTCTATGCCACGCCCATGGAATACACACGAGCTGCCCAGGCGGCAGCAGACGAGCTGGACCACCTCGAGGGCGATGAGCGTCACTACATGATGGAGCGCGTTCAGCAGCTCATTGATGCGGCTGCCGCGCAGCAAGAAGCCGGCTGCCGCGCCGAAGAACCCGGTCGGCGGGATGACAACCCGCCCCCTCGCCGAGATCAAGGCGCGACCTCCCGGATGCCGACAGGCGGCGTCCGCGACAAGCGTGACAAGGAGCCGGCTGCAAGCCGCAGCCGCACACGCCTCACCATTGAGCGTGACCAAGATGGTCGCCCTCAAGCAGTGGAACGACAGGACAATTGTCCGCCTCCTCCTCCTTCTCGGAGGGAGAGGCATGCTTCTCCGCCGCCTGTTGACCGCCCAACTCTCGGTGACCGGCCGGGCCGCCGAGTGGGAATCAGAGAGAATGACGACCGCCACCGGATCGACTGTCTCAATCGATCCCTGGCGCTAGAAGAGGAAGATGCGCTAGGCCCGCCTTGTTTCGGCCCCCGCATCCGCGACGAGCCCTTTCCCAAAGGTTTCACGCTTCCACGAGATACGCCCAAGTACAACGGCTCTGTGAAGCAGGAAGACTGGCTGGTCGACTACTCCATGGCCGTCAGCATAGTGATGACCCACAAGTATAGGGGAGATATCGTAGTCCTTCCGATAAGTAAGAGTGTCGAACCCAACGAGGAGCAGAAGGAAATGATAAGCGGTTTTCAGCAAGGTATTCTCTGCAAGCACTGAAATTATCGGTAACAGATAGTTTTGTGATAAGGTAATTTGTAACGCGTAACAAGTAATGAAAGTAAATAAGGTGCGGCAAGATGGCCCAATCCTTTTTTTAGCAAAGGACAAGCCTGGACAAACTCTTATATGAAGAAAAGCGCTCCCGAGGACACATAGGAATTATTGTCAAGCTTGTTTTCATCACGCTCATATGATTCGCGTTCGTTACTTTGATAATTTGGTATGTGGGTGGACCGGTGCTTGGGTGCTGTCCTTTCTTGCACAAACTTCCCACTTATGATTAACCCCTATTGCAAGCATCTGCAACTACAAAAGAAGTATTCAGGTAAACCTAACCATAGCATGAAACATATGGATCCAAATCAGCCCCTTACAAAGCAATTCATAAACTAGGGTTTAAGCTTCTGTCACTCTAGCAACCCATCATCTACTTATTACTTCCCAATACCTTCCTCTAGGCCCAAATAATGGTGAAGTGTCATGTAGTCGACGTTCACATAACACCACTAGAAGAGAAACAACATATATCTCATCAAAATATCGAACGAATACCAAATTCACATGACTACTAATAGCAAGACTTCTCCCATGTCCTCAGGAACAAACGTAACTACTCACAAATAATATTCATGTTCATAATCAGAGGGGTATTAATATGCATAATGGATCTGAACATATGATCTTCCACCAAATAAACCAACTAGCATCAACTACACGGAGTAATCAACACTACTAGCAACCCACAGGTACCAATCGGAGGCTTTGGGACAAAGATTGGATACAAGAGATGAACTAGGGTTTGAGAGGAGATGGTGCTGGTGAAGATGTTGATGGAGATTGACCCCCCTCCCGATGAGAGGATCGTTGGTGATGACGATGGCGATGATTTCCCCCTCCCGGAGGGAAGTTTCCCTGGCAGAACAGCTCTGCCGGAGCCCTAGATTGGTTCCGCCAAGGTTCCGCCTCGTGGCGGCGGAGTCTCTTCCCGAACGCTTGCTTATGGATTTTTCTCGGACGAAAGACTTCATATAGCAGAAGATGGGCACCGGAGGCCTGCCAGGGGGCCCACGAGGCAGGGGGCGCGCCCAGGGGGGTAGGGCGCGCCCCCTCCCTCGTGGCCAGGGTGTGGGCCCCCTCTGGTAGATTCTTTCGCCAGTTTTTTTATTAATTCCAAAAATAACTTCCGTGAAGTTTCAGGACTTTTGGAGCTGTGCAGAATAGGTCTCTAATATTTGCTCCTTTTCCAGCCCAGGATTCCAGCTGCCGGCATTCTCCCTCTTCATGTAAACCTTGTAAAATAAGAGAGAATAGGCATAAGTATTGTGATATAACGTGTAATAACAGCCCATAATGCAATAAATATCAATATAAAAGCATGATGCAAAATGGACGTATCACATAGCAAATGGCAACAAGCGCGTTGCCGTAAAGTACGTTCAGCTCATGCTCCAGGGCACGGCCCAGACATGGCTAAACAGCCTGAAGCCCCGCAGCATCAACAGCTGGGTAGACTTCACTGAGGTCTTCATCCGTAACTTCACCAGCACCTACAAGCGGCCACCCAAGCCTCGCCAGCTCTCGTTGTGCGTACAAGGCCCCAACGAGTCCACCCGCGACTACCTGATGCGGTGGGCTGAACTGCGCAACTCATGCGAAGGGGTGCACGAGGTGCAAGCCATAGAATACTTTACTACCGGGTGCTGAGAGGGCACCTTGCTCAAGCACCGACTCCTCTGCGACAAGTTGGCCATACTCGACGAGCTGCTGATCATAGCGGACAAGTACGCCACTGCCGACTCTTCGATCAAGTCGGAGCTCCGAGTGGATACCTCTGCGAAGGTGCTCCCTCCGGCTCCTCGGACGCCGGCTGGAGACAACAGTCGGCGCCAGTAGCCGAACGACAACAAACGCAAGGCCCCACAGCCGGCTTCCACCAGCCGGCAGGTGGCGACAGTTGAGGACCAGCAACCTGAAGGACAACCCCTTCCCAAGCGCCAGAAGGGCGGCAAGCCAGTTTGGTTGCCTGCTTTCTCCTTTGAGCAGACCCTCGATGCCCCCTACAAGTTCCATAGCGGTGCGAAGCCGTCCAACCATACAACTCAGAAGTGCCACTGGCTCGTCCGCATCACCAAGGGAGAAGGACTGCCCCCTCCGCCTGCTGGCCCGCCGGCTTTGCCTACCCAGCAGCCGGCCGCCCGTCCAGCAGTCAGCGCAGTCCAAGATGATTACCCCGAAGAGCATGGTGCTTACGTTGTTTTCACCAGTATGGCCAGCGATAGACACAGCCGGCGTCAGCAACATCGTGAAGTGAACGCCGTTGCTACGGCAGCCCCAGAGTTCATACACTGGTCTGAGAAGACTATCATCTGGAGCCGAGCTGACCACCCGGAAGTGATGCCTTCCCCAGGTTCTTATGCCCTAGTGTTGGATGATACCCTTGCAACAGAGAGGCGAGCTGCTCGTTTCTCCCGGGTTCTGATAGATGGCGTTAGCAGCATCAACATTCTTTACCGCGACACCATGGAAAAGTTGAAAATCAAAGAGAAGCAGCTGCTGCCCAGTCGGACTGTGTTTCATGGCATTGAGCCTGCCTTGTCCTGCTCACCAATCGACAAAGTCAAGATAGATGTCCTCTTCGGAGACAATGATCATTTCCGCCGAGAAGCAATTTGGTTTGAGGTGGTCGACCTGGAGAGTCCTTACCATGTGCTCCTAGGCCGGCCTGCTCTAGCCAAGTTTATGGCGGTGCCTCATTATGCCTACCTCAAGATGAAGATGTCAGGAACCAAGGGCATTATCACGATCAATGGAGACTATGAGAAGTCGTCTACCTATGCTGGAGGCAGCAGCCGGCTGGCCGAGTCCCTCGTGATTGCGGCTGAGAAGAAGCTCCTCGACCAGGTGGTGGCCATGGCCGGCAAGCAGCCGGACCTGCCACCAGAGCCCAAAGAGTTAGAGACTGAGGATTCCTTCAAGCCAGCCAAAGAAACAAAGAAGATCCCCTTGGACCCTGAGCACCTGGAGAGGCACGCTGTCATAGGTGCCAACCTTGCACTACAAAAAAAAGACACATCCATGACATTTTGGGCCGAACGAATTTTTTTTCTGTCATACATATGACACTTCTATGACGATAATTGTGACAAAACCCGGTATCATCATAGATGTGGTGGGATCCTACTTCCATGACAAAAAATCATGATAGAAAATGGGCTTTTTGTCCTGGGCGGGTCAGAGACGCAGCTGCATGACATTCTTTGGGCCATCCATGACGGAAAAAACCGTGGTAGAAGCGAGGGCGAGGAAAATTTTGGGGAGTTCCCGGTTACGGTGGGAGGTCGGGGGCCGAGCGATGCGCGTTTCTCTCGTACACGTACGCGCGTGTGTGCGAGGCGTTGGCTCTAACTGAACCCGAGCGAGGCGTTGGGCTCTAACTGAACCCGAGCGATTGCACTGCAGGCTACGCGTTACTGAACCCGAGCGATTGATCGATGGCTGTTAACTGAACCTGATCGAGCGATTCCTTCGCTACTGCTGCTAACTGAAGCCGACCGATGCTGCCTCTAGGATGAACAGTGAGCGTTGCGGGGGGGTTTGGATGAACAGTGAGCGGTGGCGTTGCCTCTGGATGAACAGGACCCCGTGGTGTGGTGGAGGGCTGGATGAACAGTAGACGGTGGAGGGGTGCCCATGGAGGGGTGGTTGAACAGGACCCCGTGGTGTGGAGGGCTGGATGAACAGTAGACGATGGAGGGGTGCCCGTGGAGGGGTGGTTGAACAGGACCCCGTGGTGTGGAGGTCTGGATGAACAGTAGACGGTGGAGGGGTGCCCGTGGAGGTGTGGATGAACAGTAACCGGTGGAGTAGCGCGCGGTGGAGGCTGGATGAACAGGAACCCGTGGAGGCTGGAGGAGGTCGACGGTAGCCCGTGGAGGTTGGAGGAGGTCGACAGTGGAGATGAACAGTATCCCGTGGAGTCCCGTTTTGCGGTACGCCACACCCCTCCCGATGAACAGGACCCCCATTTCGACCGTAGGAGGTCCGTTTTGCGGTACGCCACAACCCTCCCGATCAATAGGACCCCCGTTTCGACCGTACGAGGTCCGTTTCGTCCGTTTTGCGGTACGCCACACCCCTCCCGATCAACAGGACCCCCGTTTGGACCGTAGGAGGTCCGTTTCCCCTGTTTTGCGGTACGCCACACCCCTCCCGATCAACAGGACCCTGTTCCGAACGTAGGAGGTCCGTTTCCTCCGTTGTGCGGTACGCCAGGCCTCGTTTCCATCGCCTGTTCCGTCCAAGCCCTCCCTGATGAACACGACCACGCATTCCGTTCCGACCCAGCCGGTTGGCTCCCACGCGTTCCGTTGCCTCCCGATGAACACGACGCATTCCGTTGCCTCCCCATGAACACGACGCATTCCGTTGCCTCCCCATGAACACGACGACGACGCTGTTTCTCCGTTCCGACCCAGCCATGTCAACGAGCCCTCGCCGTATGTATGCGCGAGTAGGTGTTCGAGACCCCGCCCGTATGTACACATACGTGGCCGAATTTTCTTTCTTGCACCATGGCCGTTGTACGTACGTGTACATGCTACGTGCGCGCCTCTACATCCACCAGTATATATGTACGTACACGTTCGTGACCAGAATGACAACGCTATGTACGCTTCGACCAGGTGGGTCCCGACTGTCAGACACTTCCTTGCGTGCGAAGATGAAGCTGGTGGGTCCCAGCAGTCAGGGGGGCGAATCGTTTTTTTTGGCCGGACGCACTTCCTTGCGTGCGAAGGTGTAGCTGGTGGGTCCCAGCAGTCAGGGGGAAATGTTTTTTTCGCGAAATACGGTGGCCCGTCCGGTGGGTCCCCGCTGTCAGGTGGAGGAATAATTATTTTGCGCGTAATAAGGAGGCACTTACTTGCTGCGGCCGTGGACCCAGCTGTCAGCCTCTCCACGTACAGTACTCTTCCGATGGAAGTCGGTCGTTGACCATGTTGACCACGCCACGCCGAGAGCACCAGGGCGGTGGACGACGGCGAGGCCTAGGAAGGGGACGACGCGGAACCGGGGAAGATGCAGCAGTGGAAGCCCGCGCGGAGAGGAGTACGAGGGTTCACTGGTTCGGCTGCGGTGTGAGGCTGCCGTCGCCGCAGAATAACAGGGGGTGTGGGTGAGTGGAGGGATGGCCTGGCCAACGGTGGGAGTAGTATGGGGGCGGTGAGGCCTCCGCGGTAGCACAGCCGGCCACGGGAGGCAGGAGCAGGCGGCACGACCGGCGCTGCTTTGGGCGGCTGGACCAAGAAGACCAGAGGTTGAAGAAGCACTACGGCCGTTGGATGGACATCGTACGGTCACTGAAGCTAGAATCGTTTATATTGACTAAGTTGACAAAGCCCTTGGTGCGCTCCAACTTAGTAGGCCCACAGGTCAGCCTCCGAAATGGTGCGCCCCAGATGTCAGGGGGAGGAATCATTTTTTGGGCGGCCGAAGCTAAGAATATCCAAGATTGAAGAAGAAGCACGACATCCGTTGGGTAGACATCCAACGGCCACTGCTGCTAGAACCGTGTGTTGACTATAATAAGTTGACAAAGCCTTGCATACGCGTCAACTTATTTTTTTAGGGGACGCGTCACTTAGTAGGCCCACAAGTCTGTGGCAGAGAACTTATAGCCCATTTGCGTTTTGTAAGAATGTACAGCCCATTTTTGAATTCTAATGGAATTTACAACAACCCATTTACAGTTTGTTAAAAGTACAGCCCATTTTCTAGCTAGGACAACGATTAATAATTTCAACCAACCGTTGAAGACAGAATTCAATAAAATTTCCCACATTTTGATGGGATCCGAAATATTTTTATCCCGAAATTTCTAGTTAGATTAAATATAAATTTGTATTACGTAAAAATCCAACGAAACATTGCGCGTGCAACAATGAAAATTTAAGATTTTCAAAATCCATAAATAATATTTTATAAACTAATTTCATGTTTGGTGCATTTTTTATAGTTACTGCCCATTTTTTATAATTACATCCCATTTATTATTTTTTAAAGCCCATTTTCCTGTTAAGCCTAATGCATCCCTCCTAGGAAAGATTTACAGCCCAGCGGGGCGGAGAATAACAAGTTGACCTTGCCTGGGTATTCCTCAAAAAGACGTATAGCTGGACTAGCCATTTTCATCTTGAAAAAATTAGTATCTGGGCTGGATATCTGGCCTGGGCTAGACGGGCCATAGCCCGCCCAGTTAATACCCTGCTCTCCTCTGAACAACAACGAAATCATCGCCAAGAAAAACTCTGCAGTGCTCATGCCTCAAAAACACAAATACTGCTCGAGCTGCTTGGTCCCAGCTGTCGGCCGCACCTTGTGCAATTCTCTCGTTTATATTGACTACATAGGTTGACAATGGTGTGGGACCGTGATGTCAGGAAACCAGGAGAAAGCAAAAAAAATATAGTTGTACATAATAAGGAGGCACTTGCGTACGTACGGCTATGGCCCTAGTGGGTCCCTAGTGTCATCCAGTCAAAATAAAGTCATCTCCTGAATCCTCATGTTCGTTGACGATGTTAACAATGCTCGGCGCCACGGCGAGCGCAACAACTCGAAGGACAACGGAGAAGGCCTCGCGGGCCCTACGGATGGTCTGATACAGCGCCCGCTCATCATTCAAGAAGCCAGGATCATCGGACACCTATGAGCACCTTCGAGAAACTGAGACGGCATGAAACGGTAAGGCCGCGCTTGGGAGCTCTGGTTTATTTCAAACCTGTATTAACATACAAGTGTAATTTACTCGTCATCGGAAACAACGCGTAAAATACAGGCGTAATGAAACCGAGGGCCCGAGGTCTGTAAGTAAAACCGGCGGGTTACGCGTGTAATTTGAGAGACCAGTGTATATTTTACGAGCACTGCTATATGGACGACATTACCAGACGATACATGCACGACGTGCGTATCATGCCATCCATGGGCAAGGCTGAAACAGCAGCTAACGGCTGGATTAGCAATCGTCCGAGTGTCGTTCAGCGTTTTTATCGTGTGTGAAGTACTTCCGATATTTTACTAGTCGAAATCGACCAACCAAGCGCCTTCGCCCGAGACCATCTGCTTTAATTTACAAGCGTCAGTTTTACAAGCGGTTTTGGTTGGAAAACGACGATCCAATCACGGCCTAATATCATGAGTTGGTCGGAAGATCATATGGTTTCACGTCTAACCTACCCGACTTGTCGTATAGGCTATGAATGAAACATCAGACGATGAACTTCTTAAGCACGGAAACAACAGAAGAGGATGATCTTCTTAACAAGCAAATCACTGGCATTAGATCGACATGCAAAACAATACGAAGCATTATTCTCAGGAGGCACGGTGAACAGCTCGTGATGCCGCATGCCACAACATTCCAAGCTCAACTTTGCAATCAAACACAAGGCCTGGCATTACATAGACAATATTCAGAACAAACTCTTAACACAAGAATATCTCAGCAGAGTAACTATTTACTTCTAAACTGAACACAGGAATAGGAAAAAACACTCGACGCTGCTCACAGCAAGGGCGTCCCACTCAAAAATATCAAATGCATGTCTTCTGGCTAACATCAATGAGCAAATTTTGACAAGGTTTTCCAATTCCAATATATTAAACTAACGTCTTCTTGCTAACATCAATGATTAAACTTTGACAAGCTTTTCCCATTCAAAATATGTAATGCCTATGATCGTGGAGTCCTGTCGTAGCTTCTTGTACTTGTTTGGGCACTTTTTGCCCAGGGCACTCCACGTGTTGTTAAATTGCCAATGGTCTCTGCAGACTAGTCATGTCACCGGTGTCTAATAATACTCTGTAAAGCTTCTCGGTCATTCCTTCTGTAATGTAGCGCAAACAGTGACTGCTTCTTTCTGCAAAGTGGAACGACCAACTGGACCCAGTAATGCAGCAGTTTGCCTTGGACACATTGGCTCCTTTTGTGCAGTTCAACTAAAATCGAAGTCGGAATAAAACCGAGCTTTAATTTTGATATCCCTGTAAGCAACAATAGGTATAAGGGAAACAATTACTGAGAAATAACGGTTGATGACTTGTACTCCCAGAAGAAAAGCATCTACTGATCTACTTTATCTTAATGGGAAACAAAGCAGGAGAGTAGCAATTCTCCATCAGTGTGATTCATTCATATTGACTGAGACATTATCTTAACAATGCCTTGTTTCAACATGTATAAAGAACGACAAAGCAGAAAAGTACCATTCCTAAAACAATGCAACTGATTCATTTTAACAGAGACATTATCTTAACAATACCTTGGTTAAACATGTAGAAAGAACTACAAAGCAGGATAGTACCATTCCTAACAAGTGTTGCAGTTTTGAACTAAGATTCAGTAGTTAATTAATTCTGAGAGTGGCATTGCTTAATTTTACCAGCGGCATTAGATTAACGAAAAGCATAAACAGTTCCAGGGGAGAGTGGGCGCAACAACAGTATGTGCTTCCATCTACTTATAAAGGGGGTGATGCAGAGTTTGTTGTAACAAAGCAACAAGCATCATGTCTGGGTTGGTCCCATTTTTGTTCACTACTTAATGGGAAAAGACAGCAATACAATAGCTTCAATTCAACATTTATTTAAAACAGTACCAATACAAGTAGCACAACATCTCAAAGCACACTGCACAATCATGTGGATGAAGGCCTGTACTGACCTTTCATGAGACCGACAAAGGTAAAATACGAATCTCGATCTCCTTTTGTGCAGTTCCACCAAAATTAAGCAAAGTCACCGGTGTGACATTCAAGTTGAACTGCACAAAACACTCTTAAAACATAAGTGTTTCGAGTAGCGAAGCAAAATGTCGCAATAGCAACAAGTTGAATCGATAGCCCTGTTTTAACAGAGGCAAAAAAGGAAACAATTACTTGCCGATAAAGGAGGATGAAACAAACGGTGACAGAAAGAAGCATCTAACTTATCTTGGATGGAAAACAAAGTAGGACAGTAGCATTTCTAAAACGGTTGCATTGATTCATATTAACAGAGACATTCTCTTGAAACAACATTCGTTAAAAAATGTAATTTACTTTTAACAGTGGCATTGCTTCAATTTTCCGGCGGCATTCTTAGATTAACAACAGCAAAATAGCTGTATGGGACATGCCAGCACCATGTGCGTCCACACGTATAAATGGGTGATGCAGAGTATGTAGCCAAGCAGCATATATGCGCTGGTCCCATATTTGTTCTCTTTGAACCTTCTTCCTATGTGAGGGCAGCAAATCTAGTCCTGCACAAACTACCCGACCCCCCAGTTTCTTTCCCTTTTCAACAAAGAGATCGGTTCCTTACAGATGTGTGTACTGGGTTACCCCCTTTTTCCCTTTTCGACCTACAAAGCGGCTGGATAGCCAGTCTATACTACTTTCCGCCCCTCCTTTCCTCATTGAACCACGTCCTAGATTCTTGCTCCAGCCCACCGCACCCTTCTTTCCTCTTTGAACCAAGACCTAGATTCGACTATAGATCGAAAAAGATCCACATGCAGCTAGAGCAACGACGGTTTCAAAGAAACTTATACCTTAGGGTCGTCGGGATGTGGCAAGGCGTGCGGCGGGAGGCCGGATCTGCCCACACTACGTACGACAGCGAGGAAGAAGGGGTCGGTGGCCCTCCCGCACAGGCGCTGGGTGAAAGAGAACAGCGCAGCCGGCAGTGGATTGCCTCCCTCGCCGAAGGCGATAGAGTGAACGCTGCACCTCCTCCCCTTCCCGGTGCGACGGGATACAGACGCCTCCTTCACCAGCTGTGAGGGGGGAGAGAGAGACAAGAGGCCAACACAGTCTTGTTTAGATCTGGTGAAGAGAGGGTGAGAGACTGTGAATATAGCAAACCCTAGCAAATGAACGCTGAGCCTCCAGCGTGTAACATATATGTAGTGCGGCGAGCGTGTGGAGAGTGCAAACCCTAGCGAACAAGCGCTGAGGCTCCCGCTTATATATACTACTGTAGTACGGACTGAGCTCCGATGCCTTCACTACACCTGCTTTTGGCTGTATGACAGGTGAGCCAGCCACATTTTGGGCCCACCTGTCATAAATCCAAAGGCAGGTGCACTAAGTCAATGAAGCTACGTCCATATAGTACTCTCGTGTATACGACTAATATATAGTGGAGTGGTTTTCTTATTCTCTCCATAACAATCGTTTTAAATTGTGTAAGTACGAAACGAAACTCTTTATTTAATGTACAATGAAGAAAACTAGTACTACTTCTGATGAACTAACGATCGACGCCCACGCGTCCTGGTCGCACTTCCTGTCCTTCACGTGTGGTACACTACCCTCCCTTAAGTGAACAACCACACATGCGCCAAATTATCGGAAACGTGTGAGAGTGTGTACCAATAAAGAATTTTAATTTCAATTATCGGAAAGGTTTGAGAGTATTACAAAGTTTGACTTCAGTCAAATCTAATATGCAGAGTAAATAAAAATGGAGGGCTACTACGTCCATCCGGGTTTTTAGTCCACACCATTTTTTAAATCAAAGTTAATAGCTGGATAAATAAAATTACAGGGGAGCTGGAGACAAAGTTGTGAGAAGGCTTAGAAATCAATACAAAACTTATGCTCTTAGTACCAACGTCGATCCTTCTTCGAGGAAACATTTGGTTCATAGCCAATTGTGTGATAAAATTGCACCAATGTGAAAGACGACTGCGTCTCCAACGCAACCCAGGTGAACTGACGAAGGATAACATCTTTGTGCGTAACAAGCAAAGAGCACTGATGAAAGACAAGTTGTTTTTCATTGAAAATCGATCAGCTTCACCAGCCGACGCAACCATGAGGCGCAACCATGAGCATCGATTGGTCATCATGGTGATGCATCATCCATTTGGCATCAAGTTTGGGTGAGGCACTTATGAAGTTCGACAAATCCTCACTGTGGTCTATTTCTTCTCAGTAATCAAGCTCGAGGAAGGAAGAACCACGTGGCAGAGGACAGTGAGGCGGAACAACAATGACCATCCAATTTTGTGCAGTTCCACTAAAATTGAGGAAGACATGCCCGGGTATGGAGACACGCATCACTGTTTCCAAAAATATAAAAAAGGGTTAGCAACGACATCTCAATTGTCAATAAGAATTAATGAAAAGTACACCAACAAACAGAAGCATCATAATTATCTTGATGGGAACTAAACCAGGATACCCGAGAAAAAAAGCTTTTCTTCATTTAACCAGTGACAGTACTACCACAATATGGACAATGACCGCACAACCACCATGTACTTTTTGTCGAAACAACACTTATACCTCCACCGAGGCATAAATCAGGACAACTTTTCGAGTGGCATTTCCTTTATAATAGTACTAGTAGGTGATGTTGGACCAGCAGACGAACCCTAGCTACTATGCATGGGGAGCTGGGGAGTAGTCGCATAGAAGAAAACCCGCACGCAGCGACCTGGGGAGCTGGACCAGTACAAGAAGTTATACCTCAGGTGGGCAAGATGTCGTTTAGGCGGGCGGGCGGGATCTGCCCACACGACGGCAGCGAACAAGGGCGCGGAGGATCTTCGTCCGCGCCAGCGCCGGCTCCGAGAGGATGGTGCGCATCGGCTTCCTCCGTCACCGACGGCGACAACGTCAACGCTGCACCTCCTCACCTCCCGCAGCGGACGGGATTCGGCCGGATCTGTGACCACCAGTGAGGAGAGAGATAGAGTGGACACTGTCATCTAGTTTTGATATGGAGAGGGTGAGAGAGCGAGACGCGAGAAACTCTATCAAACAAGAGGCTATAATGAAGTAAAAAAATCTCTCCATACCAGTGGTTTTAAATAGAATACGCGCGTTCCCGGAAAAAAGAAACGAAAACTGGCGGACAATTTTTCTAACGTACCAAGAAAGAAGACTCGATCAAAAACACGCCCCCGCTTCCAGGTCGCGAGAGTCGTCGCGCACACACACATAGACATAGACATGCATATCCGTGTTTACGTAAAATTCCATTTCCATCTCCATCTCCAATCATATTTGTCCAACTGGCACATTATTTACGTTGTTAATTATATACGCAGCAATATTAACATACAACATCTCTTGTTTGCGCACGTCCGGACCGCTGCCACGGCCGGTCTTGACCAACCCGAACCCTCTTCATCACCCGCGCGTGCTTCCTGCCCGAAACGGTTAGTGCCGCATTCATGCCCGGCCAGAGCGGACGCGACCTCCCACTGGCGCCGGCATTGAAGCGGCGCGCCGGCTGAGAGAGCGTCGCCCGTGCCGCTTCCGGGTGCACGCGGCTGCTCCACGTTCAAAGGTCGCAATAGCCGGCTACAACATGCATGTAAAAAGTTCTTGGGAGTCCGTGCTACAGCTAGTTGTCCTCCCCCAACTCCTCAATCTCTTCCAGTAGTGCTAGTACTCCATGGCGCGATCCATCGACAAGCAGGCGGGAAAGTTATCGTATACTCGGTTTGAGGTGAGTGGCATGCCGAGCGACCGTGTGGGGTCAAGCCGTGGAGGAGGGTGAGACACGAACACGACAGACGTGATTTAAACGTTGGTTTTGCTCGATGGCGCGATCCAACGAAACGAAACGTTGGTTTCTCTCCGTTTCCATTTTTTCTCCAGAAAAACGGAAACTTTCCACTCCATTTTCATTCCTATTCCAAGGTTGCCCCATTACAACGTTCCATCAAATACAAAGGAAAACTAACACGCATGCTGATGCATCTCAATGATTCACAGATCATAGCCAATATTTACTTCACAACTAAAGAAAAAAGTTGTGAGAGCGTGTACGAAAGAAAAACTACTGATGGGGTCACTAGGACTTAAACCCTAAACCCTAAACATGATTTAATTTCCTGGCCAGGTAGAACCTGTCGAAGGAAAGACGGCTGGCACCGTCGGATCATACGATGCTTTTGTGCAGTTCCACTAAAGTCGACCTGAGCACCTGATGGCAAAGATATTGAAGAAGTGTGATTAGAATAATAGTACTGGCACTAGTTCATGAGACATAAACTCATCACAAGTAGAAGCAGGTAGAAGTAGAGAAAGATCGACATGGAGATGGAGCTACGGCAGTGGAGCAAGCTGGCTCCAAAAGGAAGATGGACTACCTGGGACGTCGGGCTGTAGCTAGAAGGGCGGTTGGGACGCGGCATCGGCCCATACCGCGGTGACCCTCGATTGGGACACACCGACTGTGGGTTTTCTCCCTCGCCGATGTCGACCGCGTCTACGCAGAACATTGTTCCCTTCCCCCAGCTGCGGGATCAGGCCCGTCGTTCTATGCTTGTGAAGAGAGCAACCTAAGCAAGCAGGCTTGTAGCTTAGGCTCCTGCTAGTGTATACATAGTGGTTTTCTTTTTCTCTCCATATCAACCATTTTATATTGCGTACGTGTCATTCAAGAGTGAAATGATGGTTGCTTCTTCCGACTAACTTACTGTGTGATTTGACTGCTCCTTAGTGGCCCCTACACGTACTCCCCCTACGTGTATGCAACAGTCACACGTACACATGGACGCAAAAACGCGCGCGACGCCCTAATGCATGCATGTCCGAGCACACGACGGAACACACACGGTCACGCTCAAGTGCTCAACCTACACGTGCATGCGCACACATACTCAGTCAGGGTGAGCTAGTGACCGTATAAACACCGGAAAATATATATATTGAGCGCAATGAGCGTATTATGAAGTCCACTGACCGTATTTTTACAAATATACAGTGACAGACAATGTATTTATCTCGTTTGAAATTAAGACAATATTAACCGGAGAGGAGGCAGTATGGACTAGCATTAGTTTGCTGTGTCCCGTCAACTTGCCGAACGAGGAGAAGGTTGCAGGACGGGAGAAGCTTGCGCGCGGTGGCTCGCAGGACAAGGAGAAACTTTTGACTAATGCAAGCTCTCCCTCGCTCAGGTGGTGGACGTGCAACAGTTAATTTGGTGTCAGATTGCCAGAAGCATACAGTATACTACTAGTGTTATTATTGTTCGACTTCCCGAATAGGCGAACAGCCAAGCGCAAAGTAAACAGGTCAGCAAACCTTGCGGCGCATCTTCGTGCGAACCGTGCGGCGCATCTTCATGCGAACCGTGCTTGCTGCACTTTGAATGTGGCCGAGAGCTGGCTTGATGAAACACCTCGCTTCCTACTTTTTTTGCGGGGTACCTCGCTTCCTAGTGACCAGTGTCTTGGCTGATCGTCCTAAGAATGCTTATATATAAATAAAGCTCTCTCATTTACCCGCAAAGAAGATTAAGCCATATTAACCGGAAAGGAGGGAGTATGGACTAGCACTACTTTTTGGTGTGTCCCGTCAACTCGCAGAACGAGGAGAAGCTTGCAGGACAAGGTGAAGCTCGCTTACACCTTTTGACTAATGCAACCTACCCTCGATGGACATGCATCAGTCCATTCGGTGTCAGATTGTCAGAGGCATACACTATAGTACCCAACATGCGGAGAACCATCATTGTTCGACTTCACGAAGAGGCGAAGAGCCAAGCGCAGTAGTACGAGTAGTACTACTACTAGAACCGCATGGTGGAGCGTCTGTACTCTTATTTTTTTTATCTCTGATAAAGTACACGTTTATTCCGGAGAAGGGCGGAAAACGGCAGCCCAACATGTAATGAATGATATCGATCAACCAACCCATTTGAAGTTTGTAAAAAGACAAATATTTAGGAACGAAGGAGTATAATTTTGTGCATGGCACATGGACCCGGATGATGAAGAGGCTTCTGGCAATGCTATCAATCTTCCATCATTTGTTTACATAATTGACGTACTATACAAATAATTTTCCAGCGACATGAAATTGTACAATGGTGTGAGCTTTCAGCTTTTGTTTCGCGTGTCTTGCCATCGATGCTCTTTCGGAAACAATAAAAAACTAACTTCCTTGCTAATGCATGTCAATTATTAGCAGATCAGAGCTTATAATTACATCACAACTGAAGACAGAGTTGTGAGAAGGTGTTAAATTAAAATTGATCCATGCTTTCATTGGCAGCAATGTCCCCCCAGCTCTGTCTAAATCAACAAGGCATGTTGGGAAAAAAAGTAGTTGTCTGGAGCATGCAACATTCCGATCATTTTGTGCAGCTCCACTAAAATAGCTAGAGCTAAGCGTCCCTGTTCCAAAGATATTAAGTGTGATTACGATAATAAGGACTGCTGATGAAACAATAAACACACAAATAGAAGCCGGTCACCTTTGCAGTCTCTCTTAAGACTAACTAGTTGGAGAAGATTAGGCTCGGAGTTGGATGAGGAGGATAGAGCAAAACCAATCTCCCTTTGTGCAGTCGCACTGAAATGTAGAGACGTTGCCCGTGTGACATTTTAGTACAACTGCACAAAACACTCTTAAGAAAAAAGGGATTTGTGCAGTTCACCAAAAGGTCGCAATAGCAACGAGTAGAAAGGAAACAATTACTGGCATTTAAGAGTTAATGACACATGCGACGACAAAAAAGAAGCATATTCCTTGTCCTAAGGGAAGATAACAACACGGTTGTGTTTGTCTAAAACGGTGTGAGGACGAGAATGCAATATGGAAAGTACGCCGGACGAGCTACGTTTTGGGCAAAGAACTATGGAAGATCCACATGAAGCGACGTGGGAAGACGGGCAGTGGAGCAAGGCCGGAGGGGATACCTGGAGGTCGTCGGGATGTAACTAGGTGAGCAGCGGCGGGCGGAATCTGCGAGCATGTGGCGTAGGCCCTGCCGCGCCGGAGCTTGTCAGAGAGAACGGCGTGTACCGCAGATCGGGACGTGCTGCCTCGGCGCCGTCAAACGGAGAAATGATGCACTTCCTCCCTTTCCCCCGGCGGACGGGATGCGACCGGATCAGTGACCAACGGTGAGAGAGAGAGAGGCCACCGCACCCCCTTTCCCCCGGCGGACGGGATGCAGCCGGATCAGTGACCAACGGTGAGAGAGAGAGAGGCCACCGCAGCCTTGTGTGAGATACTCTGAAGAGCGACAAACCAGGTAGGCAGGCTCCATTGTATATAGTGAGCGGACTACCTTTTCTCCATAAAAATCATTTTATTCTGTGTACGTACCATTGAGCGCTCTAACTTTATTTAAAAATAACGCGGCAACGCGTCAAGTCGAACTTTGTTTCGTGCACGCGTGGTACACGACCTCCCTAGGTAAACAACCGCTACAGGCGTTCAAATTAGCACGTGGGCTGCCATTTCGTAAAGAAATGAGCTCCACCGTGTACCCGCGCGGGTGTGGCTGGGCACGAAGCGTGAGTTCATGCACGGTGCACCTATTCTCTTCTTGTATACGTACACCACCTACGTGGAGTTGTGTGAGAGAGATACAAACCTAGAGAGATATAGTGTGTGGGTTCTTGAGAGTTTTTGGGGGGGGGGTCAATCAAAAAATGTAACTTATGCAATGTGTGTGAAATAGAGTCCTGGATATAACATATATATAGAGGGGGCGATCCACGAGAAGAGAGTGGAGGTATCATCGGCTTGAGGTGTCCATAGAATCGAAGAGAGGGATGATGATGTGTGTGTGTGTGCGTGCGCGATCGATAAAGAGTAACATCGAATTTGTGTGTGCCCACGTCAAAGATATAGAGTGGCTGGCCTACTGGAACGTGAGATGGGACATGTGCAGTTTGTCTCTGTGGCATGGATACCGACCTGCCCTACCTCATGTATTAAGGAGATCGATCTGCCTCATGTATTAAGGGAGATCGATCGGCATCCATGCATATGTGCAGGAGAGGAATAAGGTTGGGAGAGAGACAGAGCTAGAGTGTTGGAGGGGGTGGTAGTGGAGTTGCTTCTAACAAATGGTGGGATAGGCTTGCTAGACAAACGGAGGGCACGCACGCAATATCAATAAGAGAGGAGATGGCTGCTTGTTGTCTCTGCACGTGTGTGTGAGAGACGGGTCAGGAGGCATGCACGAATGATGAGGGGGACGATGTGGCTGTGGTAAGCAGACGTAACTACATAGGAAGATCAATCGCCCTTTGTTAGAGAAAGGAGAGACATAACTTGTGAGGTACGTCGATCGATGGGGGGTAGTTAAAGTCGATCTAGGTATATGTTGGGAGATCGATCAATATACATGCATGTGTGTGTTAGAAGCAAATGAGGCACGAGGAGAAGGATAGAGAGAGAGGGATGCATGTAGGAGGTGGTACGAGAGGCATACTATATCGAGGGGGGAGGAGTGTGCGAGTACGAGAACGATGAAAAGAGTGGTGGGAGTGAGGCATGGACGGTGACAAGAGAAGATGGGAAGCTTGTGTTTGTGCTAGGCACACCTGGCTAGAGAGGCATATCGATCGATGTGTGCCGTAAAGAAGGAGCTGGGGGGGCCTACACACACCGTGGGTGAACGACCTAATGTGAAAAGATGAATTTGCGCGATGGAGCTAGAGAATGCTGAGGGAGGGTGAGAGGGATGCGGGCGTGTGCATGCACAAGAGAAAGTTAGCGCTAGCTACAAAGATAAGAGGGTTGTGTGGGTGTAAAAGACGAATAGAGATCATATATACTTCATTATAAAAAGCGAATTAGGATATTTGAAGAATTTATCATAGTGTTTCAAGCCAACGCATGTCTGAATATATATAACAGTGATACACATGGTGTGGTTATGAACATGTTATACTACATTTAATATATTTTATCTCTACTTTTATAAAAAACAGAGTTGTGCATGATGGTGTGCCTGCCATCCTGCATTATAGGCCGGCCGATTTATATCTGGCGGATAGCAAGGAAACTATGATGGTTGAAGTTGGCAACAATCATGATTGTAGATTCTTATTGAAATAGAGAAACGAATTCAAATTTAGTTCGAATTGCAGCGGTAGTATAGACATTTGGAATGCACTAAAATGTTGGTATGAGTAGGTTACATGCATTATACAACAAGCGAAAAAATTTAATCGGACATAACATGGATTCACACTCCCTCCTTCCATCTATATAGGGCGTAATGAGATTTTTAATACCGCCTTTGACTATTGACAAGATTAATAGTACATGACATGCACAATATGAAAATTATATCATTGAAAGAACCTTTCACAGACGAATTTAACGGTGTGCTTTGTGTAAGTTGCATGTCATATATCATTGCTCTAATATTTGGTCAAAGTTAGCATCGAAAAACGCAGTAGGCCCTATATAGATGGAAGGAGGGACTAGCTTTGAATAGCATTTGTATAGTAAAACGGGGCAAGACTCTCTCTTTGTGTGGTGTGAATAGTTTTATTTTTTTCATTTTCTTTTTGGTTGAGGGAAGTGCGAATTGATTTGGTACGTACAAGTACAATATTACTACACGTTAGGCTTGTCCCGAAAATTCAACCCGTGTCTTGTTATATCCCGAAAATTCAGATATCGTGCTCCCAAAACTGGCGCCTTCACAACCCACGCCTTGCTATCCCGAAATTACAACGCGCGCAAAAACTCCCTCCAGCTGCCAAATCCCGACACGCGAAATCCCCCTTCTAACCCTGAGCCGAAAGGGCCGCTAGTTGAAATTGGTGTGGGGTACTTTTGTAACACACCCTACATTTTGGACAAGCGCGTCCCTAAGTCATGCTTCACCCCCTCCCATCGCCCCCTTTTCGCCATTCAAAATCCCAGGCCGCCATAACCTCTCCGCTCCAGCCGTGAAACCCCACCCTCCTCCGCCCGCCACATCACTGCTGCCCAGCCGGAGCCTCTTCCCCGACGACGTCGTCCACCGCAACAGCTCGACGTCCCTCGTCCACCTCCCCGGATGAGGATCCGTCGTCCATCTCGCCGTCCCGCCGGTTCAGCCGCCCCGTCCTCCACCTCCAAGGAGCTGCTCCGACGATCGCCTCGTCTATCGCGGCTGCTCCATCCCCACAGCGCCGCCTTAACCTGCTCCACCGGAACCGCGGCATCCTCACCGACTCCTCGGACGAAGCCGAGGCCTACTCGGCGCCACCAAAGAGGTTCTACACTCATCGCATCGCACCTTCTCCTTAACTCGACCTCCCGGCGCCGACGGTGCTCCATCCCGCACCCCCATGGAGCGGCTACCTTGAAGCCGGCGCCGCGGGCGACATCTCCACTGCGGCTCTCCCCCAGTGCGAGGCCCCTTCGGCGGCAGCGTCCATACCAGCCGGATCTGCTGCTGCTTCGGCTCTCGCTCGCGCTGCTGTTGCTGCTCCGGCTCTCGCTCGATCGCTCGCTCGCCCAGCTGCTGCTGCTGCTCTCCCCCTCGCTCATGCTGCTGCTCTGCTCCGATTAAGCCACACTTCAGTCGACTGAATCGACTTTTGGGTCAGTCAATTTTCAGGGGTTGGGGGGGCTCGCCGGAGTTAAGGTATAACCACCCGCAGCGGGGACGGGGGCTCGCCGGAGAGGTACCCCACTATCTATCTTAGGGTTTAGGGTGGGGGCGGGGGCCTAGAGGGCTGGCCGGGCCGGCGGTCGCGAGTTGTTTCGGGGCGGCGAGGCGGCGCTGGGGCCGGCGGTTCGGCTGGTGGTGGCTGGCGGCTCAGGGGGGTGCAGGTTGAAGATGAACTGCAGGCCCTCCCAAAACTACATGTCAAGTGCCTCTCTGCTACCATTGCGTTCAGTTTCGACAGTAGCATTCAGATTCCACAGTAAATTTCAGTTTCGACAGTTAAGTTCAGAGTCAAGAGTTTTTACCTCATCTGTTGTAGTTAGGTGGTTTTTGGTGATGTTAATTTTACATCCATTTTACATCATCTATTGGAGATGCTATTAGAATCCCACTTGAGATTGACGATGTCTGTCTTGTGCTGCTTCAGCCTTGACGTCTTACGGCTCACCGGAGTTGCTCCAACGACAGAACGATCCATCACAACAGAGCAGTGCCCTGGACGCCGTCTACAGATTCCTCATATCTCCCTCCACACCTCCGACAGCCACCTCTGCCTCAACTGCTTCAGTGACCAACCCAATGATGCTGAGGTCGACACGGCTACGACAAAAAGGTTGTACACTTGTTGCATCACTTATTACTATACATTCACGTCGATCCATTAGGGCTATTTTGGTTCAACAGAAAAACGTCGATCCACTGGTTGTTACCATCACTCTAAATTTCTGCATGCTCTCCTTACATAATCTCACCATATTTTTTTCGTATGCATGTCAGATATTGTACACAGTCATGCTGAACATGTAGAGAAAAAGAGAAGAGTTTTGCGCGGCAATACAATGTCATGCAGACATCGCTCCATGGTGCGTTCAATGGCAAACCCTCCCCACCCCTCTCCTGATTGTAATCCAGAGGAAGATATATGTTCTGAGGCGGATTCAGACGCCGCTGACCACTCCTATTTACCCCCCAAGGTGCTTGCTCTACCTTGGCATGATGATGTTAGTCATATCATGCATATGTTGCCTTGCAGTGCCTACTTTTGACATCATATATGTCATCTGCTTAGTTTAGACATGTTCTGTAATGCCACCTGTTTAGTTTCTATATCATATATGGGAATTATGCAGTCTCATGTCTTTTAGCCAGCCATAATATATGTGAAATGTGCAATGCCATCATGTTTAACCAGGCATCATATATTTGAATGATATCTTGCCCATCCTTTTCTTCATTACATTTCCATTTGTCGACAATGTTTGTGCATTAAACTACTCTTCATGTGAATCAGCCATTTGGGTGGGAGATGGAAAAATCTGGAGTGAAAAACAAGGCCTTCAGAGCAGACAATGCTACCTGTCGAAGTAGATCTCTTGTTGGGTCCCGATAGCTCCTCAGAGATGGATTCGGAGACAGATGACCAGTCCTATTCCCCCACTGAGGTGTATGCTCTAACTTGGCATGGTTATACTGCTCATATCATGCATACGGTGTCTTGCATTGCATAGTTTAGACATCATATACACAATATTCAACACCATGTTCTTAGTTCAGACATCATATCGAATGCCCTCTGTTTAGCATATAAATCACATATGTGAATTAAATGATGCGATCCTGATTACTTAGATAACATGTAGGTGAATTATGTCATGCGATCCTGTTTAGTTATTCATCATATCTTTGATTTATGTTATGCTATGCTATCCAGTTTAGATAGACATCATATATGTGAAATTATGTCATGCTATCCGTTTTAGTTAAACAATATACATGTCAACTATTTCGTGCCCTCTTTTTTCCACACTATCTATTGCATCTGTCTCTCATACAATGTCTGTACATTCAACTATGTTTCCTGTTTATCAGCCATTTGAATTGGAGCGGGTGATGCCAGTATCTAGCGGACTAAAAACACGGTCTTCAAATAAAACAGTGCTACCTCTTGGTGGAGATAGCACCCCGGTTGTACATGCACAAGAACCAGCCCTACCACACATAACCCAAACTCTCGCAGATTGTACCCCTACTGCGATGGATAGAGAACCAGCTTCACCCAATCTAACCACAACCCCAGCCGACAGTAACCCAGTTCCTGTTGACACAGCACCATCTCCACCACAGAGCTCCCAAACAAGAGCAGTTAGTAAGGCAGCTCCAGTGCCCAAAGGGCCAGTACTATCACGGCGAACCCCAACTCCACCAGTTAGTACGCCTATTCCTGTGGAGGAAGCACAACCAGCTAGTCATAGTTTAGCATCTATCGCATTTGATGTTGTTAAATCGTATGTGCGTATCTTGCCATCTTGGAAATATTATACTAAAGATGAAGGAAAATGCCAGTTGCAGGTGTTTGTCCAGGAGTTATGTGTAAGTAATGTTATGGAAATTACTTTGCTTCGTCCCATACATCCTACCTCCATGATGGTTATAATACAGCAATTTTTCCCATTTTTCTCTATAGAGAAGGACCGATTTGGAAACTCAGGATGAGGTAACCTGTGCTAATACCTCTGCTATCTTCAAGAATGCTCGGTGGCAGTATCGGAATTACGTGAAGAAAACGTACTTCACCGGCAAAGAAAATCATCAAATTCCCTTACGTTCTCCTGAGACACATTTACTGGACGATGACTGGGAACGCCTTGTTCTGTACTGGTCCCGAACCAAGAATGTGGTAAGGTCTATGAGCTCATTTTCTATTTTTTAGTATTATATTCTTGCATCTTACTGTACTCTGTTGATGTAGAACAAGTGCCTAAACCTCAAGAACAATTGTTCTAATTTAAGATTCCATTGCTATCATAGTTCAAAAAAGCGCTAGGCGTTAATTGTGCGTTTTGCCACCGCCTTGCGCTTTACTGACCAAAGCGCATGCTTATGCGCAGTTATGCGCAATGCGTTTTGCTAACGCCTAGAGCCTAGGCGCGCTTAAGCGCTCGCTTAGGCGCGCCTTTTTTAACTATGATTGCTTTGCTCTTGTATCACTGTATTTACTCATACAAACTTATTTTTAAATTGAAGGATCCAATCGAAACTCCAATGGCACAACAGGTATGTTCACGCATGTTTCTTTAACAGGTTTGCTCTTATCAATAGCTCTGTTGATTTCAATTTCAATTGTGTATACAGTTGACTTTCATATCATGCACATTACTAGCATCACAACAGAGCCAATAGTGTTGTTGTACATGTAGACCCGTGGTACCCATCTGAAATCTTGTTGTGCCGTGTAGTTTCCCACGCTTTGTATTGTTTCACTGCTGCTTTGTCTTGAACTGATATGATTTGAACCGTGTCTCTATTTTGATTTGGCAAGACAATGCAGTGACCATAGGACATAGATGTATGTTTGTTTGATGCTTTTATTATGTACTAGTACTTGGCAATAGAAGACTTGGTAGTTTAATCCTGTCCACCTTACTAATGAACTGGTTCACCGAAATGAGTTTCATATACTAGTACATGCTAAACTTGTTATGTGTCTGCTTGTTTCTTCTTTTAGAATGCTGACAGAATATTGGGGAAGAGTGCCTTATTAAGCAATGGTAAAGGAAGTAATGCAGATAAGTTTCAGGATAGTGACACATCCTTGTTGGTCTCCAACAAAGCTGATAAAACAGCTAAGGAAGACTATCTTGAAGACAGCGAGACAACCCCAAAGTCCTGTCTTGGTTTAGTGTTCGAGTTACTGGCCACTACCGCTTGCACAAGCTATTCAAACTCACTGTCTGAATCAGTTCGGTTTCTTGAGTCTCAACTACAAGCTGAAAGACATCGATCAGCTGTACTGCGACAAGAAGCGGAAGGACTGCGGAAGTCCCTGGAGCATTCAGATGCATACTTTCTGGTGCAACAGCAAGCATTGGAGGATTTTGGCGCCAAACGGGACAAAACTAATCAGCTTGCTAAGCTTATTGCTCACAAGGTGGATACCCAGGATAACGTTTCTTGAGCTCTTCTGAAGTTGTTTCAGTTATGCTCTTGTTTTGCTGCCGCGTTTATTTGCACTGCTGGCCAATTTTGACGGCCAGTGTATGTAATATGCTGCTTTGTTCCCTATATTTGCACTGGTGGCGAACTTTGATGCCCAGTGGATGTAATATGTGTAATAGCGGTAATAGGCTAGCGTAAATTGCTTGCTTATTTATTTCCTTATTGTCTTGTTTAGTTGTTTGCTTGTAGTCACTGCAGTTCTTTTTCTGTTTTTTTCTAGTGGCCACAATAGCCTATTTTTGGTAATTAGGCCAAAATAATCGTGGCAACACACGGACTGTTGTAACCATGGGCCTCCTGCAGGCCGTATGATCCATGGGCCTTCGTCCGGCCGTAGGATCCATCGGCCTTCTATACGGGCCTTAGGGTCCTTGGGCCTTCTACGGGCCGTAGGGTCCATGGGCCTTCTACGGGCCATACGATCCATGGCCCTTCTACGGGCCGTACTATCCATGGGCCTCATACGGGCCGTAGGATCCATGGGCCTTCTACGGGGCGTATCATCATTTCGCCAATCATGGGCCGTACTATTCGTGGACCATAATGGGCCGTTAATAGGCCGTATTTGATAACTCTATGAAAACAGCCCAACGGGTTTTTTTGACATGAAAACGGCCCAACGTATTAACGGTCCGCAAACGGGCCGACTGTAACGACGGGCTGAATTTGGCCCACAAGCAGAAAATGACAGTAACGGGCCGTATGTAACCGAATGCTGCAAATGAGCCCAAGAACCAATAGGCCCTGAGAAGGTCGAAAGATAACTTGGGCTGGAAAAGGCCCAATGGAATAACGGGCCGTTAATGGGTATAAAGTGATACACTGTTCATTACGGGCCAGTTTCACCACGGGCCGTTAATGGGCCAAGAGTTACAAAGGTCCTCATATGGGCCGAAAGAAGTCATGGGCCACACATGGGCCGGAAGTTAAAACAGGCTGAATCATATTGGACGGCCCAGATGACGCTACTGGGCCTAATTCGGATAGGGCGTAACGGGCCCTGGGTTAGCGGGCTGTAAATGGGCTATATGCGAACAAGCCGTTAACAGGCTTTTCGTGGGCCGGCCCGCCACCTTTTGACCAAGTCAAACAGGCCGGCCTTTTCACAGGAATGGGCCTCTGTTGGGCCGTGCCACGTGTCGCTGTATCATAGACGCCTTCGGTCCAATGAGCGGATGACATCTCTCCCAATGGTGAGCCGACACGTGTTTCCTCCAGCCAATGATGATTTTACACGTGGAAAATCCCCATTGGTCGGGGCTGTTAATGGGTTATCGGATCCAAAACCCGACCCGATAGCTTAACGCCATTCCGTTACGGTGGATGCCACGTGTCGGTCACCCTTGACGAAAGCACTTCTGTGACGCGCGATTTATCGTCATGGAAGTGGACACTTCCGTGATGATAATTTTGGTAATGTCATGGAACACTTCTACGACAGCACAGGTATGACTATCTTGATTCTGTCATAAATTTGTCATGGATGTACATGCATGAAAAAAAACGCGACCTACTGTGACAAACACGTATCATCACGGAAGTGTATTTTTTTGTAGTGTTGATAGCAAATAGAAAAGTGAGCTCGTCGACTTCCTCCGTGAGAATCAGGACATCTTCGCATGGTATCCCAAAGACATGCCAGGTGTCCTGGCGGATTTCGCTGAGCACAAGCTACATGTTAGAGCAGACGCCAAACCAGTCAGACAGCCCCTCCGCCGACTGTCGGAGGAGAAGAGAAGAATGGTTGGTGTAGAGATAGCCCGGCTCCTGACAGCCGACTTTATTATGGAAGTATTTTTCCCAGAATGGCTCGCCAACCCGGTCTTGGTACTAAAGAAGGACAAAAAGTGGCGCATGTGCATTGATTACACCAGTCTCAATAAAGCCTGCCCCAAGGATCTCTTTTCCTTGCCACGGATTGACCAAGTGATAGACTCCACAGCAGGATGCGAGCTGTTGAGTTTCTTGGATGCCTACTCAGGTTATCACCAGATCAAGTTGAACCCGGCAGACCGCCTAAAGACCGCCTTCATCACACCATTTGGAGCCTTCTGCTACCTGACCATGACATTTGGCTTGAGAAATTCCGGTGCCATGTTCCAGCATTGCATGTAGAAGTGTCTCCTCAAGCAACCCGGCAGAAATGCCCATGTCTATGTAGACGATATTGTGGTGAAGACGGAGAAGCGTGGTACCCTCTTGGAAGATCTCAAAGAAACCTTTCAGAATTTGCGCCGGTTTTAGATCAAGCTCAACCCGGAGAAGTGCGTGTTCGGAGTACCAGCCAGCCAGCTCCTTGGCTTCCTGGTCTCAGAGCGCGGCATCGAGTGTAACCCTGTGAAGATCAAGGCCATCGAGAGGATGGAGAAGCCTACCCAACTGAGAGACGTCCAGCAGTTCACCGGCGTTTTAGCATCCATCAGCCGTTTCATCAGTTGGCTGGGCGAGAAGGCCCTTCCCCTGTACCAACTCATGAAGAAGACCACTCATTTCAAGTGGAATGACAAGGCGGATGAAGCTTTTCTCCAGTTAAAGAAGATGTTGACCACGCCGCCTGTCCTGGTGGCCCCGACCGCTAAAGAGCCCATGTACCTCTACATCGCCGCCACCAGTCGGGTGGTCAGCACTGTCATAGTAGTGGAGCGCCCAGAGGACGGCAAGGCACTGTCGGTCCAGAGGCCTGTGTACTATTTGAGCGAGGTATTGTCAAACTCGAAGCAGAACTACCCTCACTACCAAAAGATGTGCTACGGCGTGCATTTTGCCGCCAAGAAGCTGAAGCCATACTTCCAAGAGCACCCAATCAGGGTTGTCTGCACTGCCCCGCTCGCTGAGATCATTGGTAGCAGAGATGCATCTGGCCGGTTGGCCAAATGGGCCATCGAGTTGGCTCCCTACACCATCTTCTACCAGCCACGCACCGCCATCAACTCCCATGCACTGGCCGACTTCCTCGTCGACTGGGCCGAGACCAAGTACCGCCGCCAGCTCCGGACTCCACTCATTGGCGGATGCACTTTGATGGCTCAAAGATGCACACTGGCTTGGGAGCCAGCATTGTCCTCACCTCTCCCAAAGGTGACAAGCTCAGATACACATTGCAAATCCAGTTTGCCGCCTCTAACAACGTGGCCGAGTATGAGGCGCTCGTACATGGACTCCGGTTGGCCAAAGAGCTCGGCATCCGCCCGATTCTGTGCTACGGCGACTCAGACTTGGTGGTCCAGTAGTCGTCTGGAGCCTGGGACGCCAAGGATGCAAACATGGTGAGCTACCGCTTCCTCGTCCAGCAACTCAGCGGATACATTGAAGGGTGTCAATTCCTTCACGTACCACGAAACGACAATGAGCAGGCAGACCCCTTGGCACGGATCGGCTCCACCCATGAAGCAATACCAGCCGGCGTTTCTCTTCAGTGCCTCCGCAAGCCGTCGATCAAGCCTTCTCCAGAACCTGAGTCCATCTTTGTGTCGGCTCCTCCCGAAGCAGTCGGATCCGACTCGGGGCCTGCGGCAGCCGGCATGGGGACTTCGGCTGGCGGCATGGGGACTGCGGCAGTCGCACCCGGCCCGGGGGCTATAGCAGTCACCCCGGGGACTTCACCAAGCGACTCGGGGACTGCAGCAGTCGCACCCGACCCGGGAAATTCACAACCCGGCCCGGGGGCTGCAGCAGTCGGCCGGGAAACTTCAATGATGCGGCAAGCGGCAGCTAACTCCAACCCGCCGCCTCCCAACCCAAACGCCCTAGTACAAGTGGTCGTAGTGGCAGTAGAAGAAATTCAAGCACCATCATGGGCAGAGCCCATTCTCAAGTTTCTGGTGAACAGAGAGCTACTAGCCGATGAGATCTCGGCCCGACAAGTGCAGCGCTGAGCAGGAGCCTACACGATAGTTAACTGAGAGCTTGTCATACGTAGTGTGACTGGAGTCTTCCAGCACTGCGTAGAACCAGAGAAGGGCCAAGAAATCCTCAAAGATATCCACCAAGGCGAGTGCGGCCACCACGCGGCTTCCAGAGCTCTTGTCACCAAAGCTTTTCGCCATGGTTTCTTCTGGCTGACTGCTTTGGAGGACGCCAAGGAGTTGGTCAAGCATTGCAAAGGGTGTCAAAAGTTCAGCTCCCAGCAGCATCTACCGGCCTCTGCACTAAGACCATTCCCTTGGCTGGGCCTTTTGCCGTCTGGGCGTTGGACATGGTGGGACCATTCAAGACAGCACGCGGCGGCATGACTCATCTGCTCGTCGCTGTGGACAAATTCACCAACTGGATTGAAGCAAAGACAATCAAGAAGTTGAATGGTCCGACTCCTGTGACCTTCATTGCATATATCACCACCCAGTACGGCGTACCACACAGCATCATCACCGACAATGGCACAAATTTTGCCAAAGGCGCCTTGGCCCGTTTATGCGCGACGCAGGGCATCCGACTGGACTTAGCGTCCGTTTCCCACCCGCAGTCAAACAGCCAGGTCGAGCGAGCAAACGGCCTCATCCTCTCCGGCATCAAGCCCCGACTGGTCGAGCCTCTGGAGCGGTCGGCCAGGTGCTGGATCGACGAGCTGCCGGCCGTCCTTTGGAGCCTCTGCACCACTCCGAACAAATCAACCGGCTTCACTCCATTCTTTCTCGTGTACGGTGCCGAGGCCATCATCTCAACTGACATTGAGTTTGACTCACCTCGCGTCACCATGTACACGAAAGCGGAGGCAAAGGAAGCACAAGAAAACGGTGTCGATCTGCTGGAAGAGGGCCGGCTGTTGGCACTCAGCCGGTCCGCTATCTACCAGCAGAGTCTATGCCGCTACCACAGCCGGAAGGTCAAGCCAAGATCCTTCCAAGAGGGCGACCTTGTGCTCCGACTGATCCAGTGAACAGCCGGCCGGCACAAGCTCTCGGCCCCTTGGGAAGGCCCTTTCATCATCAGCAAAGCATTGGGCAACGACACCTACTACCTCATCAACGCACAGAAGCCCAGAGCACGCAAGAGAGACGATTCATGCAAGGAATCGGAGCACCCATGGAACGCAAATCTCCTCCGAAGATTTTACAGTTGATTCAGTATGTACCACGCTACCTTTTGTATTAAGTACAAGACATCCGGGCCCTCGAGAAGCACTCGGGGGCTACCCTTTTTATCTATATGATAAGTTCTATGCCTATGAATGTGTTATTTCATTATTCTGCCTGGCACTGGGTTCGACCAGTCGGCCCGGGGGCTTGCCGCCTTGTACTATGTCAATGCTACCTGCAGTCGGACAAGTAGTGTGCCAGCACCTAAGCCCTCTCTTGCCACAAGCCGCAGCTCGCAGAGCGACTGTCCGGCCGGCAAGAGATGAAGGCAGGAAATGGTGCCCACACGAAAAATGGCTAAGGACTAAAGCATTTGCATAGGCCGAGTCGGCTCTTCACCTCGCCGACCGGCTGCTGAGCAGCCGGCCGGCCAGTTTCTAACTTAATTTGCTACACTCCACCAAACGGCTAAAGTACTTGCCTTCCCAACACGGCCAAGTACTTGAGCCAGCCACAGACCACAGAGCGGCTGTCCGGCTGGCAAGACGGCAGCCAAGGGAAGGCGGCAAAGGAAAAAGCCAACGGAGTAGACAAGCAAGACAAGTCGGAAATTGGCAAAAGACAATTTTTACAGCAAAAGGCCCTTGGCCAGCATTCAACGGAGTTTGAATACACCCCCAGCGGGTGGAACTGCGCGAACTTAAAAAAATTTGTTCAAGAGATTACAAAACAGGAAAAGGAAAGATAACTCGACCGCCTAGGCCAGAGGAGCAGCACCCAAATCGGAGGGGTCGGCGTAGGTAGAAGCTCCGGGTGGTGGAGCGGCCGCCTGGTGGGTCTCGGCCTGGTCAGCATCGGCAGCAGTCGGCTTGCCGGCGCTCCGTCGGTTGGTCGAGACTTGGTCAGGCTGAGGCCGGCCGTCGTCTCCACCATCCGGCGCGTCGTCTTTGCCGTCGTCGTCCTCATCCTCCTCCTCCTCGCCTTCATCACTGGAGGCGATCTCCTCCACCGAGTCCTCGCCGCCTTCTGGGTTCAGCCCGAACCAGTTGGCGGCACCTCAACGCCCGCCTCGTCTAACTCAGGGAGGAAGATGTTGGTGTCCATGTACTCGGCGATCGCCGCGGCGTGATGATAGAGCTCGGGCGCCACCGCCTCCAACTCCTCACCGGCTTCAGCACAGAGAGTGGCCAGCTGGTCCAGGTTCAGCCCGGGGTACCACCCCTTGACAAACTCCAAGGCTCGACGTGCGCCCGCCCGGGCGGAGCGTTGCAGAAATTAAAAAATTTCTACGCGTCACCAAGATCAATCTATGGAGTTTACTAGCAACGAGAGGGGAGTGCATCTTCAAACCTTTGAAGATCGCGATGCGGAAGCGTTGCAAGAACGCGGTTGGAGGAGTCGTACACGTAGCGATTCAGATCGGGGCAGAATCCGATCCAAGCACCGAACAACGGTGCCTCCGCGTTCAACACACATGCAGCCCGGTGACGTCTCCCGCGCCTTGATCCCGCAAGGAGGAGGGAGAGGTTGAGGAAGAAGGCTCCAACAGTAGCACGACGGCGTGGTGGTGGTGGAGTGGCAGTTCTCCCGCAGGGCTTCGCCAAGCTCACGCGGAGGAGGAGAGGTGTTGGGGAGGGGAGGGGCTGCACCTTGGATGTGGTGCCGCTGCCCTCCCACCCCCCTCTATTTATAGGGGCAAGGGAGAGGGGGGCCGGCCCCCTCCAGATGGATCTACAAGGGGGCGGCGGCCAAGGGGGGAGGCTTGCCCCCCAAGCCAAGGGGCGCCCCCTCCAGGGTTCCCCCCAACCCTAGGCGCATGGGCCCTAGGGGGGGTTTGGCACCCAGCCCACCTAGGGGCTGGTTCCCCTCTATATTCAGCCCATAGGGCCCTCCGGGGCAGGTGGACCTCTCGGTGGACCCCCGGAACCCTTTCGGTGGTCCCGGTACAATACCGATATACCCCCGAACACTTCCGGCGACCAAATAAGGACTTCCCATATATAAATCTTCGTCTCCGGACCATTCCGGAACTCCTCGTGATTTCCGGGATCTCATCCGGGACTCCGAACAACATTCGGTAATCACATACAAAACTTCCTTAGAACCCTAGCGTCATCGAACCTTAAGTGTGTAGACCCTACGGGTTCGGGAATCATGCAGACATGACCGAGACACCTCTCTAGCCAATAACCAACAGCGGGATCTGGATACCCATGTTGGCTCCCACGCGTTCCACGATGATCTCATCGGATGAACCACGATGTCGAGGATTCAAGCAATCCCGTATACAATTCCCTTTGTCAATCGGTACGTTACTTGCCCGAGATTCGATCGTCGGTATCCCAATACCTCGTTCAATCTCGTTACCGGCAAGTCACTTTACTCGTTCCGAAATGCATGATCCCGTGACCAACTACTTGGTCACATTGAGCTCATTATGATGATGCATTACCGAGTGGGCCCAGAGATACCTCTCCATCATACGGAGTGACAAATCCCAGTCTCGATCCGTGCCAACCCAACAGACACTTTCGGAGATACCTGTAGTGCACCTTTATAGCCACCCAGTTACGGTGTGACGTTTGGTACACCCAAAGCATTCCTACGGCATCCGGGAGTTGCACGATCTCATGGTCTAAGGACATGATACTTGACATTAGAAAAGCTTTAGCAAACGAACTACACGATCTAGTGCTATGCTTAGGATTGGGTCTTGTCCATCACATCATTCTCCTAATGATGTGATCCCGTTATCAATGACATCCAATGTCCATGGTCAGGAAACCGTAACCATCTATTGATCAACGAGCTAGTCAACTAGAGGCTCACTAGGGACATGTTGTGGTCTATGTATTCACACATGTATTACGATTTCCGGATAACACAATTATAGCATGAACAATAGACAATTATCATGAACAAGGAAATATAATAATAACCATTTTATTATTGCCTCTAGGGCATATTTCCAACAGTCTCCCACTTGCACTAGAGTCAATAATCTAGTTACATTGTGATGAATCAAACACCCATAGAGTTCTGGTGTTGATCATGTTTTGCTCATGGAAGAGGTTTAGTCAACGGATCTGTGACATTCAGGTCTGTATGCACTTTACAAATATCTATGTCTCCATCTTGAACATTTTCACGAATGGAGTTGAAGCGACGCTTGATATGCCTGGTCTTCTTGTGAAACCTGGGCTCCTTGGCCAGGGCAATAGCTCCAGTGTTGTCACAGAAGAGAGTCATCAGGCCCGACGCATTGGGAATAACTCCTAGGTCGGTAATGAACTCCTTCATCCAGATTGCTTCATGTGCTGCCTCCGAGGCTGCCATGTACTCCGCTTCACATGTAGATCCCGCCACGACGCTTTGCTTGCAACTGCACCAGCTGACTGCCCCACCATTCAAAATATATACATAGCCGGTTTGTGACTTAGAGTCATCAAGATCTGTGTCGAAGCTAGCTCGATGTAACCCTTTACGACGAGCTCTTCGTCACCCCCATAAACGAGAAACATATCCTTAGTCCTTTTCAGGTACTTCAGGATATTCTTGACCGCTGTCCAGTGTTCCATGCCGGGATTACTTTGGTACCTTCCTACCAAACTTACGGCAAGGTTTACATCAGGTCTGGTACACAGCATGGCATACATAATAGACCCTATGGCCGAGGCATAGGGGATGACACTCATCTTTTCTCTACCTTCTGCCGTGGTTGGGCATTGAGCCGTGCTCAATCTCACACCTTGCAATACAGGCAAGAACCCCTTCTTGGACTGATCCATATTGAACTTCTTCAATATCTTGTCAAGGTACGTGCTTTGTGAAAGACCAATGAGGCGTCTCGATCTATCTCTATAGATCTTGATGCCTAATATATAAGCAGCTTCTCCAAGGTCCTTCATTGAAAAACACTTATTCAAGTAGGCCTTTATGCTTTCCAAGAATTCTATATCATCCACATATAATATGAGAAACGCTACAGAGCTCCCACTCACTTTCTTGTAAACACAGGCTTCTCCATAAGTCTGCGTAAACCCAAACGCTTTGATCATCTCATCAAAGCGAATGTTCCAACTCCGAGATGCTTGCACCAGCCCATAGATTGAGTGTTGGAGCTTGCACACCTTGTCAGCATTCTTAGGATCGACAAAACCTTCTGGCTGCATCATATACAATTCTTCCTTAAGGAAACCATTAAGGAATGCCGTTTTGACGTTCATTTGCCATATCTCATAATCGTAGAACGTGGCAATTGCTAACATGATTCGGACGAACTTCAGCTTCGCTACGGGTGAGAAAGTCTCATCGTAGTCAACCCCTTGAACTTGTCGATAACCCTTAGCGACAAGCCGAGCCTTATAGATGGTCACATTACCATCCGCGTCTGTCTTCTTCTTAAAGATCCATTTATTTTCTATGGCTCGTCGATCATCGGGCAAGTCAGTCAAAGTCCATACTTCGTTTTCATACATGGATCCTATCTCGAATTTCATGGCTTCAAGCCATTTGTCGAAATCCGGGCCCGCCATCGCTTCTTCATAGTTCGAAGGTTCACCGTTGTCTAACAACATGATTTCTAGGATAGGGTTGCCGTACCACTCTGGTGCGGAACGTGTCCTTGTGGACCTACGAAGTTCAGTGGTAACTTGATCATGATCGTCATCATTAACCTCCTCTCTAGTCGGTGCAGGCACCACAGAAACATTTTCTCGTGCTGCGCTACTCTCTGGTTCGAGAAGAGTCATCTCATCAAGTTCCACTTTCCTCCCACTTACTTCTTTCGAGAGAAACTCTTTCTCTAGAAAGGATCCGTTCTTGGCAATGAAGATCTTGCCTTCGGATCTGAGGTAGAAGGTATACCCAATGGTTTCCTTCGGGTATCCTATGAAGACGCATTTTTCCGACTTGGGTTCGAGCTTTTCAGGTTGAAGTTTCTTGACATAAGCATCGCATCCCCAAACTTTTAGAAACGACAGCTAAGGTTTCTTCCCAAACCATAATTCATACGGTGTCGTCTCAACGGATTTCGACGGAGCCCTATTTAAAGTGAATGCGGCAGTCTCTAAAGCATATCCCCAAAATGATAGCGGTAGGTCGGTAAGAGACATCATAGATCGCACCATGTCCAACAGAGTGCGATTACGACGTTCGGACACACCATTACGCTGAGGTGTTCCAGGCGGCGTGAGTTGTGAAACAATTCCACATTTCCTTAAGTGCGTGCCAAATTCATGACTCAAATATTCTCCCCCACGATCTGATCATAAGAACTTTATTTTCCTGTCACGTTGATTCTCAACCTCACTCTGAAATTCCTTGAACTTTTCAAAGGTCTCAGACTTGTGTTTCATTAAGTAGACATACCCATATCTACTTAAGTCATCAGTGAGGGTGAGAACATAACGATAACCACCGCGAGCCTCAACGCTCATTGGACCGCACACATCAGTATGTATGATTTCCAATAAGTTGGTTGCTCGCTCCATTGTTCCGGAGAACGGAGTCTTGGTCATTTTGCCATGAGGCATGGTTCGCACGTGTCAAATGATTCATAATCAAGAGACTCCAAAAGTCCATCTGCATGGAGTTTCTTCATGCATTTGACACCAATGTGACCAAGGCAGCAGTGCCACAAGTATGTGGGACTATCATTATCAACCTTACATTTCTTGGCATTCACACTATGAATATGTGTAACATCACGTTCGAGATTCATTAAGAATAAACCATTGACCAGCGGGGCATGACCATAAAACATATCTCTCATATAAATAGAACAGCCATTATTCTCGGATTTAAATGAGTAGCCATCTCGCATTAAACGAGATCCAGATACAATGTTCATGCTCAAAGCTGGCACTAAATAACAATTATTGAGGTTTAAAACTAATCCCGTAGGTAAATGTAGAGGTAGCGTGCCGACGGCGATCACATCGACCTTGGAACCATTCCCGACGTGCATCGTCACCTCGTCCTTCGCCAGTCTCCACTTATTCCGCAGCTCCTGTTTTGAGTTACAAATATGAGCAACTGCACCGGTATCAAATACCCAGGAGCTACTACGAGTACTGGTAAGGTACACATCAATAACATGTATATCACATATACCTTTGGTGTTGCCGGCCTTCTTGTCCGCTAAGTACTTGGGGTTGTTCCGCTTCCAGTGACCGTTTCCCTTGCAATAAAAGCACTCAGTCTCAGGCTTGGGTCCATTCTTTGTCTTCTTCCCGGCAACTTGCTTACCGGGCGCAGCAACTCCCTTGCCGTCTTTCTTGAAGCTCTTTTTACCCTTGCCTTTCTTGAACTTAGTGGTTTTATTCACCATCAACACTTAATGTTCCTTTTTGATCTCCACCTCCGCTGATTTCAGCATCGAATATACCTCAGGAATGGTCTTTTCCATCCCCTGCATATTGAAGTTCATCACAAAGCTCTTGTAGCTAGGTGGGAGCGACTGAAGGATTCTGTCAACGACCGCGTCATCCGGGAGATTAACTCCCACCTGAGACAAGCAGTTGTGCAACCCAGACATTTTGAGTATGTGTTCGTTGACGGAAATATTCTCCTCCATCTTACAACTGTAGAACTTGTCGGAGACTTCATATCTCTCGACCCGGGCATGAGCTTGGAAAACCATTTTCAGCTCTTGGAACATCTCATATGCTCCGTGCTGGTCGAAACGCTTTTGGAGCCCCGGTTCTAAGCTGTAAAGCATGTCGCACTCAACCAGGGAGTAATCATCAACACGTGTTTGCCAGGCGTTCATAACGTCTTGGTTTGCTGGGACGGGTGCTTCACCTAGCGGTGCTTCCAGGACATATGCTTTCTTGGCAGCTATGAGGATGATCCTCAAGTTCCGGACCCAGTCTGTATAGTTGCTACCATCGTCTTTCAGCTTGGTTTTCTCTAGGAACGCGTTGAAGTTGAGGTTGACATTAGCGTGGGCCATTTGATCTACAAGACATATTGTAAAGGTTTTAGACTAAGTTCATGATAATTAAGTTAATCTAATCAAATTATTAATGAACTCCCACTCAGATAGACATCCCTCTAGTCATCTAAGTGATACATGATCCGAGTCAACTAGGCCGTGTCCGATCATCACGTGAGACGGACTAGTCATCATCGGTGACATCTTCATGTTGATCGAATCTGCTGTACGACTCATGCTCGACCTTTCGGTCTCTTGTGTTCCGAGGCCATGTCTGTACATGCTAGGCTCGTAAAGTCAACCTAAGTGTATTGCGTGTGTAAATCTGGCTTACACCCGTTGTATGCGAACGTTAGAACCTATCACACCCGATCATCACGTGGTGCTTCGAAACAACGAACCTTTGCAACGGTGCACAGTTAGGGGGAAGACTTTCTTGAAATTTCAGCGAGGGATCATCTTATTTATGCTACCGTCGTTCTAAGCAAATAAGATGTAAAACATGATAAACATCACATGCAATCAAATAGTGACATGATATGGCCAATATCATTTTGCTCCTTTTGATCTCCATCTTCGGGGCGCCATGATCATCTTCGTCACCGGCATGACACCATGATCTCCATCATCGTGTCTTCATGAAGTTGTCTCGCCAACTATTACTTCTACTACTATGGCTAACGGTTAGCAATAAAGTAAGGTAATTACATGTAACGCCCACGATGCGGCTATATCTCCCACGTGTCGAGGCACGACTTAGAGGCATAACCGCATAGTGGTTTTGTCGCAAGAATGGTCATCTTCACACAATCCCATGTAATGAACAAGAATGGGATAAAGAGTTGGCTTACAATCGCCACTTCACACAATACATAAATATTTTTCATACATCATCCAAAATACAAACATATAGACCGACTACGGTCAAAATCCAGATGAAAATAAGACAACCCCAAATGCTAGATCCCCGATCGTCCCAACTGGGCTCCAGTACTGATCATCAGGAAAAGACACATAGTAACGACCACGTTCCTCGTCGAACTCCCACTTGAGATCGACCCCATCCTCTGCACTGGCATCGTCGGCACCTGCAACTGTTTTGGTAGAATCTGTGAGTCACGAGGACTCAGCAATCTCACACCCGCGAGATCAAGACTATTTAAGCTTATAGGAAAGGGAGGTGTAATAAGGTGGAGCTGCAGCGGCAAAAGCATATATGGTGGCTAACTTGCGCAAATGAGAGCGAGAAGAGAAGCAACGGAACGGACGTCATCTAGCAATGACCAAGAAGTGATCCTAAACACCTACTTACGTCATACATAACTCAGTCCGTGTTTACTTCCCAGACTCCGCCGAGAAGAGGCCATCACGGCTACACACACAGTTGATGTATTTTACTTGGGTCAAGTGACAAGTTTTCTACAACCGGACATTAACAAATTCCCATCTGCCTCATAACCGCGGGCACGGCTTTCGAAAGATAAAACCCTGCAGGGGTGTCCCAACTTAGCCCATCATAAGCTCTCACGGTCAACGAAGGATAAACCTTCTCCCGGAAAGACCCGATCAGTCTCGGAAATCCTGGTTTACAAGACATTTCGACAATGGTAAAACAAGACCAGCAAAGCCACCTGAATGTGCCGACAAATCCCGATAGGAGCTGCACATATCTCGTTCTCAGGGCACACCGGATGAGACATCCTACAAGTAAAACCAGACCTCGAGTTTCCAAGAGGGGGCCCCGCAGTCTGCTCAGTTCGGACCAACACTCGAAGGAGCACTGGCCCAGGGGGGGTTAAAATAAGATGACCCTCGGGCTCGGGAAAACCCGGGGGAAAAGGCTTAGGTAGCAAATGGTAAAACCAAGGTTGGGCCTTGCTGGAGGAGTTTTATTCAAGGCGAACTGTCAAGGGGGTCCCATAAATCACCCGACCGCGTAAGGAACGCAAACTCAAGGAACATAATCCCGGTATATCAGTAACTAGGGCGGCAAGAGTGGAACAAAACACCTGGCATAAGGCCGAGCCTTCCACCCTTTACCAAATATATATAGATGCATTAATTAAATAAGAGATATTGTGATATCCCAACATATCCATGTTCTGACATGGAACAAACTTCAACTTCACCTGCAACTAGCAACGCTATAAGAGGGGCTGAGCAAGAGCGGTAACTTAGCCAATCAACGGTTTGCTAGGAAAGGATGGTTAGAGGCTGACATGGCAAAATGGGAGACATGATATAGCAAGTGATAGGTAGCGGAGCATGGCAATAGAGCGAACAACTAGCAAAGCAAAGATAGAAGTGATTTCGAGGGGTGGTCATCTTGCCTGCAAGGTTCTTAGAGTTGTCGAAAGCTTGATCCTCGTAAGCGTACTCGACAGGTTCCTCATTCACGAACTCGTCTCCCGGCTCTACCCAAAACAAGAACACAAACAAACAGAACCACAATCAACGACGAGAAATGCACAAGCAACATGATGCAAAAACATGTATGATATGCGATGCATATGCGTGCTCCGGAAGGAAAATGATGAACATGGCAGTAACTTGGCAAACCAAGCATGCCACTGGAAAGATGGGATGATTTCGGTCGAAATCGATATGAAGATCACCGGAATCGGATGCACGGTTTGCAAATGGCAAGCAAAACAAGAATGACGCGAATCTGCGATAAACAGCATGATAGCACTTAAAATGCAACAAGCAGCAATGCTACAGCACTCCAACATAGCAACAAAGCATATGGCTATAATCTACAGGAGGCGCTTGACAAAAGATGAACATTGAGCTATGGCTAGTTCACGACATAACACGCTCAAACAAGCATGCCAAAAGTGCAAAAGATAACAGGTTCACAGACTTGGTGAAAAACTGGACATGGCAGAAAACAGCATCAGGTAGCAATGTTCAGAGCACTAAATCAACATGCTACAGCAATTTAACATAGCAAAACAAGGCATGGCAGTGTTCTACTAAATGCATATGACAAAAGTCCCTTACAGACCATAAGCCAAAAAGGACCAGAAGATATGATGGCAAGCATGTAAACATAGCAAGTTTCGTTATCAGGTTTCAGACTTGGCAGAAAACAGAGCATGGCAAAAATAATAATAAGTAGGCCTCTTTGTGAGCATGATGCACTCACTACAGAGCAATACATGACAAACCAAGCACACCTACAGCAAGATGGCATGTTTATGAAGATATCCATGGCAAGAACAATAGCATAGAATGTATGGATCAACTACAATAAGCTTGGCAAAATTGCATATCATGTTAAGAATCTGCCAGAAATATTTTATAGCAAAAGTAGAGCAAGGTGGACTCATGCTATGGCACTAAATAATTGCAAAAAATTACAGAAATAGATCAATTACAACTATATATACAAAACATCCTTAATGAATATCTCCAAAATATGCATGGATCTCTCTGTAGCATCAAGTTTACATGGCAACAAAATAACAGCAGACACAGACTTGGAGAAATCACTAAGTCCCTGAAATCAGAAATATTACGGGGCCTACTTTGCATGCTTGTGCTAGGAACCACAGAGATCACAAAAATACATGGCATACACCACTAGAAAGATGGCATGTCATACTTCAAAACACATGTAGACCTCATGCTCATAAGATGCACAGATTAAATGATACAAAAATGACAAATCTCCAAGTTCTGATAAGAACCAGAGAATAACAGCAACTAGCCCTCTTCCAAGAGAGATTTGGGCATCAAGATGACCTCTAATGAACATGGTGCAATTGAACAAAATGAAGAGAATCACGAGACGAACAATTTGACATACTACACGCGTGAATAGGAGCTACATGCAAGGAGTTATGGCATCACGAACAGAGGCATATTGCTGTAAAAATCCTTGACTTAAGAGAAATAAAAGGGGACGGGGAAAGTCAACGCTCGTACTGTGCTCCGGATCTGGATCGAGGAACTCCTCGAGCTCGGGCTCGGGCTGCCGCCGGCGATGGAGGAAGAGGAGGCGGCGACCAAGGGAGAGAGGGAGGTCGGCGGCGGGGTCGCCGGCCGGCGAGGAAGGCGGCGGGGCCCGCGGGCGAGGGTCGGTGGCAAGGAGCCCGGCGAGCTCGGCGGGCGGCGGGCGGCCGTGGCGGCGCCGGCGAGGCGCAAGGGCGGCGGCGCGGCGGCGCGCTGCGGGGAGGCGGCGTCGGGCGCGGGGAAGGAGCGCCGTGGGCCGCGGGGGCCGGCCCCGGGCTTCGGCGGGCCGCGGCGGCGCGGACGTACGGGCGGCGGCCAGTGACGTGGCGGCACGGGATTGGCTGCGGGCGCGGTGGCGATTTCGTCCAGCCGGAGCGGCGCGTCCGGCGCGGCGCGGAGGGATTTTAGGGTTTCCGGAGACTGCGAATGTTATTTCGGGATGCTCACATATAAATAGGTAGGGGGAGCTAGGAGGCTCCAAATGAGGTGCAGTTTTCGCCCACACGATCGTGATCAAACGACCTAGAGCATGGAGGAGAGTTTGGTGGGTTTTGGGCAGGTTTTAGAGGGGGGTTTTGCTGGACACTCAAATGGACTTTGCGGATGCCCGGTTAACCGTTGGAGTACCAAACGACCTCCAAATGGAACGAAACTTGACCGGTGGTCTCCGGGTGGTGTAATAAGGCCACTTGACAAGCCTCGGTCCATTCCGAGAAAGTTTGACACCCGCACACGAAAGAAAACGAAAGGGGTGCACCGGAGGAGATAGGAGCGCCGGATTTCAAAACGGACAACGGGGAAAATGCTCGGATGCATGAGACGAACACGTATGCAAATGCAATGCGCATGATGACATGATATGAAAATGCATGACATGACAAAAAGCAAAACGAAAGACAAAACCCGACCACGGAGGAAATAACATTGCACATAGCCGAAAATGGCAAGAGTCGGAGTTACAAATATGGCAAGTTACATGCGGGGTGTTACATTACATGACGTTCCAGTTGACACGCAGGTCATAAATAAATTAAGACAACTCCTATGGCTCCTGCCGGTTGTCATACTCATCGACATGCAAGTCATGATTCCTATTACAAGAACATGATCAATCTCATACATCACATATATCATTCATCACATCCTTCTGGCCATATCACATCACATGACACTTGCTGAAAAAACAAGTTAGACGTCCTCTAATTGTTGTTGCAAATTTTTATGTGGCTGCTATAGGTTTCTAGCAAGAACGTTTCTTACCTACACCAAAACCACAGCGTGATATGCCAATTTCTATTTACCCTTCATAAGGACCCTTTTCATCAAATCCGATCCGACTAAAGTGGGAGAGACAGACACCCGCTAGCCACCTTATGCAACTAGTGCATGTCAGTCGGTGGAACCTGTCTCACGTAAGCGTACGTGTAAGGTCGGTCCGGGCCGCTTCATCCCACTATGCCGCCGAATCAATATAAGACTAGTAACGGCAAGTAAATTGACAAAATCGATGCCCACAACAACTTGTGTTCTACTCGTGCATAGAAACTACGCATAGACCAAGCTCATGATGCCACTGTTGGGGATCGTTGCAGAAATTAAAAAAATTCTACGCATCACCAAGATCAATTTATGGAGTTTACTAGCAATGAGAGGGGAGTGCATCTTCATACCTTTGAATATCGCGATGCGGAAGCGTTGCAAGAACGCGGTTGGAGGAGTCGTACATGTAGCGATTCAGATCGCGGCAGAATCCGATCCAAGCACCAAACAACGGTGCCTCCGCGTTCAATACACGTGCAGCCCGGTGACGTCTCCTACGCCTTGATCCAGCAAGGAGGAGGGAGAGGTTGAGGAAGAAGGCTCCAACAGCAGCACGACGGCGTGGTGGTGGTGGAGTGGCAGTTCTCCGGCAGGGCTTCGCCAAGCTCACACGGAGGAGGAGAGGTGTTGGGGAGGGGAGGGGCTGCGCCTTGGATTTGGTGCCGCTGCCCTCCCACCCCCCCCTCTATTTATAGGGGCAAGGGAGAGGGGGCAAGCCCCCTCCAAATGGATCTAGAGGGGGCGGCGGCCAAGGGGGGAGGCTTGCCCCCCAAGCCAAGGGGCGCCCCCTCCAGGGTTTTCCCCCAACCCTAGACGCACGGGCCCTAGGGGGGTTTGGCGCCCAGCCCACCTAGGGGCTGGTTCCCCTCTATATTCAGCCCATAGGGCCCTCCGGGGCAGGTGGACCCTCCCGGTGGACCCCCGGAACCCTTTCGGTGGTCCCGGTACAATACCGATACACCCCCGAACACTTCCGGCCACCGGATAAGGACTTCCCATATATAAATCTTCATCTCCGGACCATTCCGGAACTCCTCGTGACGTCCGGGATCTCATCCGGGACTCCGAACAACATTCGGTAATCACATACAAAACTTCCTTATAACCCTAGCATATCGAACCTTAAGTGTGTAGACCCTACGGGTTCGGGAATCATGCAGACATGACCGAGACACCTCTCTAGCCAATAACCAACAGCGGGATCTGGATACCCATGTTGGCTCCCACACGTTCCACGATGATCTCATCGGATGAACCACGATGTCGAGGATTCAAGCAATCCCGTATACAATTCCCTTTGTCAATCGGTACGTTACTTGCCCGAGATTCGATCGTCGGTATCCCAATACCTCGTTCAATCTCGTTACCGGCAAGTCACTTTACTCGTTCCGAAATGCATGATCCCATGACCAACTACTTGGTCATATTGAGCTCATTATGATGATGCATTACCGAGTGGGCCCAGAGATACCTCTCCGTCATACGGAGTGACAAATCCCAGTCTCGATCCGTGCCAACCCAACAGACACTTTCGGAGATACCTGTAGTGCACCTTTATAGCCACCCAGTTACGTTGTGACGTTTGGTACACCCAAAGCATTCCTATGGCATCCGGGAGTTGCACGATCTCATGGTCTAAGGAAATGATACTTGACATTAGAAAAGCTTTAGCAAACGAACTACACGATCTAGTGCTATGCTTAGGATTGGGTCTTGTCCATCACATCATTCTCCTAATGATGAGATCCCGTTATCAATGACATCCAATGTCCATGGTCAGGAAACCATAACCATCTATTGATCAACGAGCCATTCAACTAGAGGCTCACTAGGGACATGTTGTGGTCTATGTATTCACACATGTATTACGATTTCCGGATAACACAATTATAGCATGAACAATAGACAATTATCATGAACAAGGAAATATAATAATAACCATTTTATTATTGCCTCTAGGGCATATTTCCAACAGAGTGCCCGGCCAGAGGGCGGAGACCACCTGGGCTTCGGCGCACTGAAGACGACGGAGAGCCCGATGCGCCAGCTGGAGACGAGCCTGGATGGCGAGCATCTGCTCGGCAAGGGTCCGAGGGGCGTTGGGCGCGATTGTCGCACCAACCAGCCTCCGCTCGTTGTGGTGAGCCTCGACGGCTTGGATGGCGGCAACGGAGTAGCCAGGGAAATACTCTGCTCAAGGAAAGGAAAAAGAAGTGAGAAGTCGGAGGCCGGCTCGTAGGCCATGCCGGCAGGCAGAAGAAGAAAAAGAGCAACTTCCCATCGAGCATGTCCTCGTTCTCGCCGTAGCCGGCTGACAGGGCCTTCTCCTTCTGAACCCAGTTCGAGCGATGAGTCTCGAACTCGGCCTAGAGAGCCTCCTCCACCTCCTTGAGCTTCTGCAGCTCCGCCTGGTGCTCGGCCGCCTGGTCAGCCAGCCGCTTGGCCAGGCAGTCACGCTCCTGTTCCACCCTGCTGCCCTCCACCTCCTTGGTGCCCAGCGCGGTCTGAACTTCGCCCAGTTGCTGCCGTAAAGTGGCGTTGGCTCCTGTAGAAGACAAGAAGAAGCAGGAAGTCCGCAAATCAATAAGGAAAGAAGTAGTTGCCGGAAGATCTGACCCGACTGCTCAGCAGTCGGCACGAATCTCGGGGGCTACACCCCGCGGGTGCGCTGGCGCGCCCCCGCGAGACTAAGGATTGAGCGATTCAATGAAAGAAGAAAGAAAGGGTAGTTGTCGGAAGATCCGACTCGACTGCTCAGCAGTCGGCCCGAATCTCGGGAGCTACACCCCGCGGGTGCGCTGGCGCGCCCCCGCTAGAATGAAGAATGGAGTGCTTACTCCGGCTGTCGGTCAGCTCGGCGGTCCGCCTAGCCAGCTCCTGGACTTGGGAGTTGTAGGAGGCCGCACGAATGTTGTGGTAATCCTACAACAGAATCAACAGAAGAAAAGAAAGGGCCAGCACTTGGAACTTACCTTTAAGTTCCAAGCCGCCTGCTCAGCTGCCGGCCCGGAACTCGAGGGCTACACCCAGTGGGTGCGCTGGCGTGCCCCCATGGAAGATTGCAAAGACTAAAAGCAAAAGCACAAGGAGCATACCCGGACGGTGGATCGCGACGCCAAGAACGTCTTTGGGTAGTTCTGGAGGGTGTCGCCTTGCGCCTGAAGCAGGGAGTGGACTTCCTATGCAGCCTTGTTCAGGACGCCCGTCCCGCCCCCAGACGTCCACTCCCGCGGGACGGCACTAGTGGCCTCCGCCTCCGGGGCCGACGAGCTCGAGGCCCCGATCTCCTGAGGCCGCGGCGCCGAAGTCGCCTCCACCGCGCGCCGACGCGCTGGAGTGCGGGCCACGGGGGTCGCCCCCACCACCAGCTCACCACCGACCTGAGGCGCCGGCGGCGCGTTAGGCCCGGAGGAAATATGCCCTAGAGGCAATAATAAAGTTAATATTTATTTCCTTATATCATGATAAATGTTTATTATTCATGCTAGAATTGTATTAACCGGAAACATAATACTTGTGTGAATACATAGACAAACAGAGTGTCACTAGTATGCCTCTACTTGACTAGCTCGTTGATCAAAGATGGTTATGTTTCCTAGCCATTGACATGAGTTGTCATTTGATTAACGGGAGCACATCATTAGGAGAATGATGTGATTGACTTGACCCATTCCGTTAGCTTAGCACTCTATCGTTTAGTATTCTACTATTGCTTTCTTCATGACTTATACATGTTCCTATGACTATGAGATTATGCAACTCCCGTTTACCAGAGGAACACTTTGTGTGCTACCAAATGTCACAACGTAACTGGGTGATTATAAAGGTGCTCTACAGGTGTCTCCGAAGGTACTTGTTGGTTTGGCGTATTTCGAGATTAGGATTTGTCACTCCCATTGTCGGAGAGGTATCTCTGGGCCCACTCGGTAATGCACATCACTATAAGCCTTGCAAGCATTGCAACTAATGATTTAGTTGCCGGATGATGTATTACAGAACGAGTAAAGAGACTTGCCGGTAACAAGATTGAACTAGGTATTAAGATACCGACGATCGAATCTCGGGCAAGTAACATACCGATGACAAAGGGAACAACGTATTTTGTTATGCGGTTTGACCAATAAAGATCTTCGTAGAATATGTAGGAGCCAATATGAGCATCCAGGTTCCACTATTGGTTATTGACCGGAGACGTGTCTCGGTCATCTCTACATAGTTCTCGAACCCGTAGGGTCCGCACGCTTAAAGTTCGATGACGGTTATATTATGAGTTTATGTGTTTTGATGTACCGAAGATAATTCGGAGTCCCGGATGTGATCACAGATATGACGAGGAGTCTGGGAATGGTCGAGACATAAAGATTGATATATTGGAAGCCTATATTTGGATATCGGAAGTGTTCCGGGTGAAATCGGGATTTTACCGGAGTACCGGGAGTTACCGGAACCCCCCCCCCCCCGGGGGGGGGGGGGTTAATGGGCCAAGATGGGCCTTAGTGGAGAAGAGGAGGGGCGGCCAGGGCAGGCCGCGCGCCCCCTCCCCCTCTAGTCCGAATTGGACAAGGAGGGGAGCGGCGCCCCCCTTTCCTTCCTCTCTCCCTCCTCCTTCCCCCTTCTCCTACTCCAACTTGGAAAGGAGGGAGTCCTACTCCCGGTGGGAGTAGGACTCCTCCCTGGCGCGCCTCCTCCTGACCGGCCGCCTCTCCCCCCTTGCTCCTTTATATACGGTGGCAGGGGGCACCTCTAGACACAACAATTGATCTCTTGATCTCTTAGCCGTGTGCGGTGCCCCCCTCCACCATAATCCACCTCGATAATATCGTAGCAGTGCTTAGGCAATGCCCTGCTTCGGCAGAACATCATCATCGTCACCACGCCGTTGTGCTGACGGAACTCTCCCTCAAAGCTCGGCTGGATCGGAGTTCGAGGGACGTCATCGAGCTGAACGTGTGCTGAACTCGGAGGTGTCGTACGTTCGGTACTTGATCGGTCGGATCGTGAAGACGTACGACTACATCAACCGCGTTGTGCTAACGCTTCCGCTTTTGGTCTATGAGGGTACGTGGACACACTCTCCCCACTCATTGCTATGCATCACCATGATCTTGTGTGTGCGTAGGAAATTTTTTGAAATTACTACGTTCCCCAACAGTGGCATCCGAGCCTAGTTTAATGCGTAGATGTTATATGCGCGAGTAGAACACAAGTGAGTTGTGGGCAATATAAGTCATACTGCTTACCAGCATGTCATACTTTGTTCGGCGGTATTGTTGGATGAAGCGGCCCGGACCAACATTACGCGTACGCTTACGCGAGACTGGTTCTACCGACATGCTTTGTGATACGTCTCCAACGCATCTATAATTTATGAAGTATTCATGCTATTATATTATCCATCTTGGATGTTTAATGGGCTTTACTATGCACTTTTGTACTATTTTTGGGACTAACCTATTATCCATCTTGGATGTTTAACAGAATAGATCAGGAGTTCCGCCGCCGCAAGCCTCTGTAGCCACCAAAAACCAATCGGGACCCTGTTCCGGCACCCTGCCGGAGGGGGGATCCCTCATCGGTGGCCATCTTCATCATCCCGGTGCTCTCCATGACGAGGAGGGAGTAGTTCACCCTCGGGGCTGTGGGTATGTACCAGTAGCTATATATGTGTTTGATCTCTCTCTCTCTCGTGTTCTTGAGGTGATACGATCTTGATGTATCGCGAGATTTTCTATTATTGTTGGATCTTATTATGTTTCTCCCCCTCTACTCTCTTGTAATGGATTGAGTTGTCCCTTTGAAGTTATCTTATCGGATTGAGTCTTTAAGGATTTGAGAACACTTGATGTATGTCTTGCGTGGGATACCCGTGGTGACAATGGGGTATTCTATTGATTCACTTAATGTATGTTTTGGTGATCAACTTGCAGGTTCCGTGACCTTGGGACTCTATGCATAGGGGTTGGCACACGTTTTCGTCTTGACTCTCCGGTAGAAACTTTGGGGCATTCTTTGAAGTACTTTGTGTTGGTTTGAATAGATGAATCTGAGATTGTGTGATGCATATCGTATAATCATACCCATGGATACTTGAGGTGACATTGGAGTATCTAGGTGACATTAGGGTTTTGGTTGATTTGTGTCTTAAGGTGTTATTCTAGTACGAACTCTATGATAGATCGAACGGAAAGAATAGCTTCATGTTATTTTACTACGGACTCTTGAATAGATCGATCCGAAAGAATAACTTTGAGGTGGTTTCGTACCCTACAATAATCTCTTCGTTTGTTCTCCGCTATTAGTGACTTTGGAGTGACTCTTTGTTGCATGTTGAGGGATAGTTATATGATCCAATTATGTTATTATTGTTGAGAGAACTTGCACTAGTGAAAGTATGAACCCTAGGCCTTGTTTCCTAGCATTGCAATACCGTTTGTGCTCACTTTTATCATTAGTTACCTTGTTGTTTTTATATTTTCAGATTACAAAAACCTACATCTACCATCCATATTGCACTTGTATCACCATCTCTTCGCCGAACTAGTGCACATATACAATTTACCATTGTATTGGGTGTGTTGGGGACACAAGAGACTCTTTGTTATTTGGTTACAGGGTTGTTTGAGAGAGACCATCTTCATCCTACGCCTCCCACGGATTGATAAACCTTAGGTCATCCACTTGATGGAAATTTGCTACTGTCCTACAAACCTCTGCACTTGGAGGCCCAACAACGTCTACAAGAAGAAGGTTGCGTAGTAGACATCACTTTGCACACAGGTGGCTGGAGGGTGTCAGTTTCTCCAACTTTAGTTGAACCGAGTGTGGCTAGGCCCGGTCCTTGAGAAGGTTAAAACAGCACTAACTTGACAAACTATCGTTGTGGTTTTGATGCGTAGGTAAGAACGGTTCTTGCTCAGCCCGTAGCAGCCACGTAAAAATTGCAACAACAAAGTAGAGGACGTCTAACTTGTTTTTGCAGGGCATGTTGTGATGTGATATGGTCAAGGCATGATGCTATATTTTATTGTATGAGATGATCATGTTTTGTAACCGAGTTATCGGCAACTGGCAGGAGCCATATGGTTGTCGCTTTATTGTATGCAATGCAAACGCCCTGTAATGCTTTACTTTATCACTAAGCGGTAGCGATAGTCGTAGAAGCATAAGTTGGCGAGACAACAACGATGCTACGATGGAGATCAAGGTGTCGCGCCGGTGACGATGGTGATCATGACGGTGCTTCGGAGATGGAGATCGCGAGCACAAGATGATGATGGCCATATCATATCACTTATATATTGATTGCATGTGATGTTTATCTTTTATGCATCTTATCTTGCTTTGATTGATGATAGCATTATAAGATGATCTCTCACTAAATTATCAAGGTATAAGTGTTCTCCCTGTGTATGCACCGTTGTGAAAGTTCTTCGTGCTGAGACACCATGTGATGATCGGGTGTGATAGGCTCTACGTTCAAATACAACGGGAGCAAAACAGTTGCACACGCGGAATACTCAGGTTAAAGTTGACGAGCCTAGCATATGCAGATATGGCCTCGGAACACTGAGACCGAAAGGTTGAGCGTGAATCATATATGATCAACATAGTGATGTTCACCATTGAAACTACTCCATCTCACGTGATGATCGGACATGGTTTAGTTGATTTGGATCACGTTATCACTTAGAGGATTAGAGGGATGTCTATCTAAGTGGGAGTTCTTAAGTAATATGATTAATTGAACTTAAATTTATCATGAACTTAGTACCTGATAGTATTTTGCTTGTCTATGTTGATTGTAGATGGCCCGTTTTGTTGTTCCGTTGAATTTTAATGCGTTCCTTGAGAAAGCAAAGTTGAAAGATGATGGTAGCAATTACATGGACTGGGTCCGTAACTTGAGGATTATCCTCATTGCTGCATAGAAGAATTACGTCCTGGAAGCACCGCTAGGTGCCAGACCTACTGCAGGAGCAACACCACATGTTATGAACGTCTGGCAGAGCAAAGCTAATGACTACTCGATAGTTCAGTGTGCCATGCTTTACGGCTTAGAACCGAGACTTCAACGACGTTTTGAACGTCATGGAGCATATGAGATGTTTCAGGAGTTGAAGTTAATATTTCAAGAAAATGCCCGGATTGAGAGATATGAAGTCTCCAATAAGTTCTACAGTTGTAAGATGGAGGAGAATAGTTCTGTCAGTGAGCATATACTCAGAATGTCTGGATATAACAATCACTTGATTCAACTAGGAGTTAATCTTCTGGATGATAGCATCATTGACAGAATTCTTCAATCACTGCCACCAAGCTACAAGAGCTTCGTGATGAACTATAACATGCAAGGGATGGATAAGATGATTCCTGAGCTCTTCGCAATGCTAAAAGCTGCAGAGGTAGAAATCAAGAAGGAGCATCAAGTGTTGATGGTCAACAAGACCACCAGTTTCAAGAAAAAGGGCAAAGGGAAGAAGAAGGGGAACTTCAAGAAGAACAGCAAACAAGTTGCTGCTCAGGAGAAGAAACCTAAGTCTGGACCTAAGGTTGAGACTGAGTGCTTCTACTGCAAACAGACTGGTCACTGGAAGCAGAACTGCCACAAGTATTTCGAAGATAAGAAGGATGGCAAGGTGAAAAAAAGGTATATGTGATATACATGTTATTGATGTGTACCTTACTAATGCTCGCAGTAGCACCTGGGTATTTGATACTGGTTCTGTTGCTAATATTTGCAACTCGAAACAGGGACTACGGATTAAGCGAAGATTGGCTAAGGACGAGGTGATGATGCGCGTGGGAAATGGTTCCAAAGTCGATGTGATCGCGGTCGGCATGCTACCTCTACATCTACCTTCGGGATTAGTTTTAGACCTGAATAATTCTTATTTGGTGCCAGCGTTGAGCATGAACATTATATCTGGATCTTGTTTGATGCGAGACGGTTATTCATTTAAATCAGAGAATAATGGTTGTTCTATTTATATGAGTAATATCTTTTATGGTCATGCACCCTTGAAGAGTGGTCTATTTTTATTGAATCTCGATAGTAGTGATACACATATTCATAATATTGAAGCCAAAAGATGCAGAGTTGATAATGATAGTGCAACTTATTTGTGGCACTGCCGTTTAGGTCATATTGGTGTAAAGCGCATGAAGAAACTCCATACTGATGGACTTTTGGAACCACTTGATTATGAATCACTTGGTACTTGCGAACCGTGCCTCATGGGCAAGATGACTAAAACGCCGTTCTCCGGAACTATGGAGCGAGCAACAGATTTGCTGGAAATCATACATACAGATGTATGTGGTCCGATGAATGTTGAGGCTCGCGGCGGGTATCATTATTTTCTCACCTTCACAGATGATTTAAGCAGATATGCGTATATCTACTTAATGAAACATAAGTCTGAAACATTTGAAAAGTTCAAAGAATTTCAGAGTGAAGTGGAAAATCATCGTAACAAGAAAATAAAGTTTCTACGATCTGATTGTGGAGGAGAATATTTGAGTTACGAGTTTGGTCTTCATTTGAAACAATGCGGAATAGTTTCGCAACTCACGCCACCCGGAACACCACAACGTAATGGTGTGTCCGAACGTCGTAATCGTACTTTACTAGATATGGTGCGATCTACTGATTTACCGCTATCTATGATGTCGTAATCACTTGGCTGCATTCACGTTAAATAGGGCACCATCAAAATCCGTTGAGACGACGCCTTATGAACTGTGGTTTGGCAAGAAACCAAAGTTGTCGTTTCTTAAAGTTTGGGGCTGTGATGCTTATGTGAAAAAGCTTCAACCTGATAAGCTCGAACCCAAATCAGAGAAATGTGTCTTCATAGGATACCCAAAGGAAACTGTTGGGTACACCTTCTATCACAGATCTGAAGGCAAGACTTTTGTTGCTAAATTTGGATCCTTTCTAGAGAACTTGATGAGGTCACTATACCTGCTCCCTTATTGGAAAGTAGTTCATCACAGAAACCGGGTCCTGTGACACCTGCACCAATTAGTGAGGAAGTTAATGATGATGATCATGAAACTTCAGATCAAGTTGTTACTGAACCTCGTAGGTCAACCATAGTAAGATCCGCACCAGAGTGGTATGGTAATCCTGTTCTGGAAGTTATGTTACTAGACCATGACGAACCTACGAACTATGAAGAAGCGATGGTGAGCCCAGATTCCACAAAATGGCTTGAGGCCATGAAATCTGAGATAGGATCCATGTATGAGAACAAAGTGTGGACTTTGGTTGACTTGCCCATTGATCGGCAAGCCATTGAGAATAAATGGATCTTCAAGAAGAAGACTGACGCTGACGGTAATGTTACTGTCTATAAAGCTCGACTTGTTGCAAAAGGTTTTCGACAAGTTCAAGGGATTGACTACGATGAGACTTTCTCACCCGTAGCGATGCTTAAGTCTGTCCCAATCATGTTAGCAATTGCCACATTTTATGATTATGAAATTTGGCAAATGGATGTAAAAACTGCATTCCTGAATGGATTTCTAGAAGAAGAGTTGTATATGATGCAACCAGAAGGTTTTGTCGATCCAAAGGGAGCTAACAAAGTGTGCAAGCTCCAGCGATCCATTTATGGACTGGTGCAAGCCTCTCGGAGTTGGAATAAATGCTTTGATAGTGTGATCAAAGCATATGGTTTTATACAGACTTTTGGAGAAGCCTGTATTTACAAGAAAGTGAGTGGGAGCTCTGTAGCATTTCTGATATTATATGTGGATGACATATTGCTGATTGGAAATGATATAGAATTTCTAGATAGCATAAAGGGATACTTGAATAAGAGTTTTTCAATGAAGGACCTCGGTGAAGCTGCTTATATATTGGGCATCAAGATCTATAGAGATAGATCAAGACGCTTAATTGGACTTTCACAAAGCACATACCTTGACAAAGTTTTGAAGAAGTTCAAAATGGATCAAGCAAAGAAAGGGTTTTGCCTGTGTTACAAGGTGTGAAGTTGAGTAAGACTCAATGCCCGACCACTGAAGAAGATAGAGAGAAGATGAAAGATGTTCCCTATGCTTCAGCCATAGGCTCGATCATGTATGCAATGCTGTGTACCAGACCTGATGTGTGCCTTGCTATAAGTTTAGCGGGGAGGTACCAAAGTAATCCAAGAGTGGATCACTAGACAGCGGTCAAGAACATCCTAAAATACCTGAAAAGGACTAAGGATATGTTTCTCGTTTATGGAGGTGACAAAGAGCTAGTCGTAAATGGTTACGTCGATGCAAGCTTTGACACTGATCCGGACGATTCTAAATCGCAAACCGGATATGTATTTACATTGAACGGTGGAGCTGTAAGTTGGTGCAGTTCTAAACAAAGCGTTCGGGATCTACATGTGAAGCGGAGTACATAGCTGCTTCGGAAGAAGCAAATGAAGGAGTCTGGATGAAGGAGTTCATATCCGATCTAGGTGTCATACCTAGTGCATCGGGTCCAGTGAAAATCTTTTGTGACAATACTGGTGCAATTGCCTTGGCAAAGGAATCAAGATTTCACAAGAGAACCAAGCACATCAAGAGACGCTTCAACTCCATCCGAGATCAAGTCCAGGTGGGAGACATACAAATTTGCAAGATACATACGGATCTGAATGTTGCAGACCCGTTGACTAAGCCTCTTCCACGAGCAAAACATGATCAGCACCAAGGCTCCATGGGTGTTAGAATCATTACTGTGTAATCTAGATTATTGACTCCGGTGCAAGTGGGCGACTGAAGGAAATATGCCCTAGATGCAATAATAAAGTTATTATTTATTTCCTTATATCAGGATAAATGTTTATTATTCATGCTAGAATTGTATTAACCGGAAACATAATACTTGTGTGAATACATAGACAAACAAAGAGTCACTAATATGCCTCTACTTAACTAGCTCGTTGATCAAAGATGGTTATGTTTCCTAGCCATTGACATGAGTTGTCATTTGATTAACGGAATCACATCATTAGGAGAATGATGTGATTGACTTGACCCATTCCGTTAGCTTAGCACTCGATCGTTTAGTATTCTGTTATTGCTTTCTTCATGACTTATACATGTTCCTATGACTATGAGATTATGCAACTCCCGTTTACCAGAGGAACACTTTGTGTGCTCCCAAATGTCACAACATAACTGGGTGATTATAAAGGTGCTCTACAGGTGTCTCCGAAGGTACTTGTTGGTTTGGCGTATTTTGAGATTAGGATTTGTCACTCCGATTGTCGAAGAGGTATCTCTGGGCCCACTCGGTAATGCACATCACTATAAGCCTTGCAGGCATTGCAACTAATGAGTTAGTTGCGGGATGATGTATTACGGAACGAGTAAAGAGACTTGCCGGTAATGAGATTGAACTAGGTATTAAGATACCGATGATCGAATCTCGGGCAAGTAACATACCGATGACAAAGGGAACAACGTATGTTGTTATGCGGTTTGACCGATAAAGATCTTCGTAGAATATTTAGGAGCCAATATGAGCATCCAGGTTCCGCTATTGGTTATTGACCGGAGACGTGTCTCGGTCATGTCTACATAGTTCTCGAACCCGTAGGGTCCGCACGCTTAAAGTTCAAAGACGGTTATATTATGAGTTTATGTGTTTTGATGTACCAAAGATAATTAGGAGTCCTGGATGTGATCATAGACATGACGAGGAGTCTCGAAATGGTCGAGACATAAAGATTGATATATTAGAAGCCTATATTTGGATATCGGAAGTGTTCCGGGTGAAATCGGGATTTTACCGGAGTACCGGGGGTTACCGGAACCCCCCCCCCCCTCGGGGGGGGGGGGGGTTAATGGGCCAAGATGGGCCTTAGTGGAGAAGAGGAGGGGCGGCTAGGGCAGGCCGCGTGCCCCCTCCCCCTCTAGTCCGAATTGGACAAGGGGGGGGGGCGGCGCCCCCCTTTCCTTCCTCTCTCCCTCCTCCTTCCCCCTTCTCCTACTCCAACTAGGAAAGGAGGGAGTCCTACTCTCGGTGGGAGTAGGACTCCTCCCTGGCGCGCCTCCTCCTGGCCGGCCGCCTCTCCCCCCTTGCTCCTTTATATATGGGGGCAGGGGGCACCTCTAGACACAACAATTGATCTCTTGATCTCTTACCCTTGTGCGGTGCCCCCCTCCACCATAATCCACCTCGATAATATCGTAGCAGTGCTTAGGCGAAGCCCTGCGTCGGTAGAACATCATCATCGTCACCACGCCGTCGTGCTGACGGAACTCTCCCTCAAAGCTCGGCTGGATCGGAGTTCGAGGGACATCATCGAGCTGAACGTGTGCTGAACTCGGAGGTGCCGTACGTTCGGTACTTGATCGGTCGGATCGTGAAGACGTATGACTACATCAACCGCGTTGTGCTAACGCTTCCGCTTTCTGTCTACGAGGGTACGTGGACACACTGTCCCCTCTCGTTGCTATGCATCACCATGATCTTGTGTGTGCGTAGGAATTTTTTTAAATTACTACGTTCCCCAACAAGGCCGACTGCCCTGGGTCTCGGCATCCGGCGTCTGCTGGGGCACCCCCGTCCTTGGAATGACGGTGTCGCCCCCCTCCCTCTCCATAACCGGCTGGTCGTTGCCAGCTGCTCCAGTCGGCGCTAGGATCTCTGGCACCGGCGGCATGGAGCGCAGCGGAACGACCAGCTGTGGAGCCTGGCCACTCGCGACTGCCCCTGCTTGTGCCTTGGCAGCCGCGTCCGTCTAGGCCTTGATCGCCTCCTCCTCCCGGGCCTTGGTCGCGGCATCGTCCTGGGCCTTGGCCGCCGCATCCGCCTCCTCCTGCGCCGCCTTGGTCGCGTCCGCCTTCGCCTGCTCCGCCCTCTCCTTCTCCTTGCGTACCTCCCACGGGTTCTTCTCCGTTGCTTCCCGGAGGTCGCCGAGCGGGTCTATGCGGCGGGTGTTGGTGGAGCCCTCCATCCCCCCGACAATGGAGGTGGAGGCCGACCGCTCAAGGGAGAGCGGGGCTCTGTTCACCAAGACAAGAAGAATTCAGGAAGGGTTTGCCAAAAAGACATAGAAAGGACAAAGGAAGATAGGCTCTTACGCGGACACCATCGGCGGCTGCATCGGGGCCCTCTGGAACCAGACTGCCTTCACGGCAGCCTCCTCCCGCCTGGTCGCTGCGACCGAGCCCTTGGCTTCTTCGGCCATCCGCCTTGCAGATGCGTCCCGGCTCGACGCTTCGGTCCGCCGCCTGGTGCGGGTGGCGCCGCTGAGGAGCTCGTCCCCGCCTTGTTAGCAACTGGCGGGCGGCGCGGCTCGGCCTCCTCCTCCTCGTCATCCGGCCACGTCTCGAGGCTGCCTCCTCCTCCGGAGCCGCCTGCCCCTTCGCCACCACCTGTGGTGCCGTCTTCCTCCAAAGCGGCCGCCCCCAAGTCGGGGTCGTCCGCGTCACTCACCGCTCGGTCCGGCAGGTACTCCTGGCCTTGCGCCAGGGCGTCGGCTGTCGGCTGGGTCGTGAGGAGCTGCAACACGTCCGACTGATCAGTCGGCAAGGCCGATCTCGGCAGAAAAAGAAAAACCAAGAGTTAAGAAGCATACCACAGGTGGCGGGAGTGCGCGTGAATATGGCCGCTTGCCGAACTGCCACTCTGACTCCAAGAGTTTGCAGTTCGAGATCTCGTTCACCAGGCGGGCCACCTCCATGGCCGGCATCTCCCGGGTGGACAACCGGCACGGGTCTCGGTGCCCACTCATCTGGCTGATCAGATGAGGCCGGCCCTAGAGAGGAAGGACCCGGTGAGGGAGTCCTAGATTAGGGGGTCCTCGGACAGCCGGACTATATCCATTGGCCGGACTGTTGGACTATGAAGATACAAGATTGAAGACTTCGACCCGTGTCCGGATGGGACTCTCCTTGGCGTGGAAGGCAAGCTTGGCAATATGGATATGTAGATCTCCTCCCTTGTAACCGACTCTGTGTAACCCTAGCCCCCTCCGGTGTCTATATAAACCGGAGGGTTTAGTCCGTAGGACAACAATCATACCATAGGCTAGCTTCTAGGGTTTAGCCTCTACGATCTCGTGGTAGATCAACTATTGTAATACTCATATCATCAAGATCAATCAAGGAGAAAGTAGGGTATTAACTCCATCGAGAGGGCCTGAACCTGGGTAAACATTGTTTCCCCCGCCTCCTGTTACCATCCGCCTTAGACGCACAGTTCGGGACCCCCTACCCGAGATCCGCCGGTTTTGACACCGACATTGGTGCTTTCAATGAGAGTTCCACTGTGCCGTCATCATAAGGCTGGATGGCTCGCCTCGTTTTCAAGGACAACATCACCTCTGGGGGAGCCCTAGCTGTAGGCCAAACTCTCCGACTAGGCGGTTTCGTGATGACCGCGTGTTCGGCCGCTGCGCCGATGATGACTTCCCGGGTCATCAAAAACAGCCTCCACGTCGGCCCGGAACTCACCGAGCAGTTGGATCCAATAGAGCTCTCTTCCTTGAACGAGCTCTTGGATCGCATCACCGCCTTGGGAGTCGCTACGGACTATGATCAGATCGGGCTTAAACCCGACCAAAGGGAGATTAACTCCCCGCCGGTCACCCATCAGATAGCGGTGGTGGAGGAGCAACGCGGCGATTCTTCCTCTATCTTGAGGACAAACTATGTCCGGATTCCCGAGCTCTCCGAGCCGGATACCCGTCTACGGGAGGACATCGCCCAAACCCTGAACTTAGAATCATGCGGCGGGCCAGACCTATTGGGCAACATCACGGAGCCCGAACTTCCAAGATCGGAAACTCCTCCGCCCCTGGGTCTCAGATCGGGTCAAGGTTCGGACTTAAATCCACCCACCCACCCAGATATAAGCGATCTTTCCCACATTAGACAAGAGCCCCAAGAGACAGTACACCACTATTGGGTCGGATACTTCCTTGTAATGAACAAGGTCAAGGACTGTCGCGAGGAAGACGCAATTTCATTCTTTTGCAATAATTGCACGGACAAGGGAATCCTCAACGCCATAAGTCACCGTGACATAGCACACTTCGCTGACTTGGCGGCCATAGTACGGAAGTACTGTGCGATGGAAAGCGACTGGAAAACCCAAACAAAATTTTGGGATCCCCCGGCTCTGACAAAACCCCCAGTCCGAACTAAAAGGGTGCACTCTCGTAAGTCGCCCGACCCAATTACAAAGAAGCAAAAGCCCACTACAGGGCGTGGTACCGTATTGGAGGAATGGCTTAATGGGAAATGCAAAATTCACAGCACAGCGGATACCATACCAACACACAACCTTAGAGCATGTTGGGTACTCCGGCAGGTGGCCAAGAGCGGTGAGGATCTCCTCATCAACAATACCGCAGAGCACCATCCCGTGGAGAACAACAATACAGTACTGACAGTCTTCGAGACCTTCGCCTCAAATAATAGGCGTAAGCGAGCACTCAGCAGCCTTGCCAAAGTCTGCCACGAGGCAGCAATAAATTCATGGAGCGATACGGCCATCACCTTCAACGCCAGTGACGAACCTAAATTCCGAACAGCCAGAGCACCAGCCGCCTTGGTCCTTAGCCCAATTGTGGACGGCTTCCGGCTTACTAAAGTGCTCATGGACGGCGGCATCGGATTAAACCTCATCTATGAGGAGACTCTTCAAAAAATGGAAATAGACAGAAGCCGCATGGAGCAAAGCAGCACAACCTTCAGAGGAATCATCCCTAGTCGGGAGGCACGATGTGCTGGGAAAATCACACTAGATGTGGTATTCGGCACACCGGAGAATTATAGGTCCGAAGAAATCACATTCCAAGTGGCCCCATTCAATAGCGGATACCACACCCTTCTAGGGCGGGAGGCATTCACGATCTTCCAAGCCATACCCCATTACGGGTACATGAAGCTCAAAATGCCCGGGCCCAATGGAATCATCACTCTAACTAGTGATCCGGACATAGCACTCCGCACCGAAAATAAAACAGTCGCACTAGCCCTCGAGGCGTTATCCGAAGCCCTCGCGGCCGAGGAATTAACTGCGCTGCGCTCCACAGTGGACAGAGACGACGTGATACTTGACAAAAGATCCAAGTCCACCTCTTTTAAACCAGCAGATGAGATAGTCAAATTCCAAGTCCACCCAACGTACCCTACAAAAAAAGCATCCATCGGGGCACAGTTAAACCCCACAGTAGACGCCGCACTACGGGAGTTCTTGCGCGAGAATTGGGACATATTCGCCTGGCACCCTTCAGACATGCCAGGAATCCCACGCAGGCTGGCCGAGCATAGCCTTAACATTCTAAAGGGGTTCAAGCCAGTCAAACAGACTCTTCGGCGTTTCTCTGAACCTAAGCGACAAGCCATGGGAGAGGAGCTAGCCAAGTTACTTGAGGCCAGATTCATTAGAGAAATAAAACATCCGGACTAGCTAGCAAACCTGGTGATGGTACCAAAGAAGGATAAATCCTGGCTCCTATGTGTCGATTTCAAGGACCTCAACAAGGCTTGCCCCAAGGATCCCTTCCCCCTCCCCCGCATCGATCAAATTATCGACGCTACTACAGGACACGACTCATTGTGTTTCCTCGACGCATACTCCGGATACCATCAAATCAAGATGGCGGAGTCCGATCAAGCTGCAACGGCATTTATCACCCCATACGGCCCCTTCTGTTTTAACACCATGCCTTTCGGGCTTAAGAACGCCGGTGCAACCTATCAACGCATGATTCAGACATGCCTGGAAACACAGATCGGCAAAACAGTGGAGGCATACATAGACGATGTGGTCGTTAAAACTAGACACGTCGAATCCTTAATAGACGACTTGAGGCTCACGTTCGACAATCTCCGAACATACGACATCAAGCTCAATCCGAAAAAATGCATTTTCGGCGTGCCCGCCGGAAAGCTCCTGGGCTTCATCGTCTCCAGTAGAGGAATTGAAGCAAATCCGGCTAAAATCCAAGCTCTGTCACAGTTGGCTATCCCAACAGACCTCAAGCAAATCCAGAAATTAACTGGATGCGTGGCGGCCTTAAGCCGCTTTATCTCCCGAATGGGAGAAAAGGCACTACCACTTTATCGCCTTCTTCGGCGCACCGAACACTTCGAGTGGACGGATGCGGCCACGGCCGGATTGAAAGAAATAAAAGCCATCCTGGCCACCAACCCAATCTTGGCCGCGCCAAATGTCGGCGAACCGATGCTGTTATGTATAGCGGCAACTCACCAAGTTGTAAGCGCAGATCTCGTCGTCGAACGAGAGACGGACGGACATAAAATCCCACTTCAAAAGCCGGTATACTATGTATCCACTATCCTCACTCCATGCAAATCACGGTACCCACATTATCAAAAGATAGCATACGCGGTATTCATGGCATCCCAGAAATTACGACACTACTTTCAAGAGTGTTCAATTACGGTGGCCTTGGAAGTACCACTCAACGACATAATAAATAACCGCGATGCCGCGGGCCGGATTGCTAAATGGGCTATCGAGCTCCTCCCGTTCGACATTACATATAAACCACGGCGAGCCATTAAGTCGCAAGTACTGGCCGATTTCGTCGCCGAATGGACGGAAGCCGAACTCCCTAAAGAGTACGGCGCGTACTCCAATTGGATCATGCACTTTGACGGTTCAAAGATGCTGGGGGGTCTAGGGGCAGGCGTCGTCCTGACATCCCCCACCGGAGATACAGTCCAATACGTACTCCAAATATTATACACAGACTCCAACAATGCAGCAGAATATGAGGCCCTGTTGCATGGTCTCCGGATAGCAGTCTCCATGGGCATTCAACGCCTAGAGGTGTGTGGGGATTTGAATCTCGCAATATCACAAATAAATGGAGACTTTGATGCCAAGGACCCAAAAATGGCGGCTTACCGCAACGCCGTCCTCAAAATGTCAGCTCGGTTCGAGGGGCTCGAATTCCACCATGTGGTCCGAGAAAACAATCAAGCGGGGGACATCCTCGCCCGCATCGGCGCTAAGCGCGACCCTGTCCCACCCAATATCTTCTTGGAAAGGCTGTTTAAGCCATCCGTGGTATGGGAAGGAGAGACTGGCAACAACAGTCCGGACTTGGCCACAACACCAGATACCGAACACTCTGATGTAATCGGAGGCTCTGCCACCGAAATAACACCTTCCGCCCACGTGATTATGGCTGTCATCGCCCCATGGACAAAACCCTTCCTGGCCTACCTAACTAGGCAGGAACTACCTGAGGACCCAAACGAGGCACGTTGCATTGTGCGGCGGTCTAAAGCCTACAAGGTCCACGAGGGAGAGCTTTATAAGAAAAGCGCTACCGGAGTCCTTCAAAGGTGCATCTCCGAAGAGGAAGGACGGCAACTTTTGGCAGAAATTCATGCTGGACTCGGCGGTCACCACGCCGCGGCTCGGGCCCTGGTAAGCAAGGCCTTCCGTACAGGTTTCTACTGGCCGACGGCCCGAGCAGACGCACAGGACCTCGTCCAACGTTGCGTCGGTTGCCAGCTTTTTGCAAACCAAAGCCATATGCCGCCTACCGCTCTCCAAACAATCCCAATTACTTGGCCCTTTGCGGTCTGGGGGCTTGATATGGTCGGACCCCTCAAAGGGGGAAGCCATAAGAAAAAATACTTATTGGTCATGGTGGATAAATTCACCAAATGGATAGAAGCCAAACCAGTTAAAACGGCCGAATCCGGACCAATGATAGACTTCATATCCGGGGTTGTACACCGTTATGGCGTCCCCCACAGCATCATCACCGATAACGGCTCGAACTTTACAGCCGACGAGGTAAAACTTTGGTGCAGCAACATGGGCATCAAGCTCGATTATGCTTCTGTCTATCACCCGCAAACTAACGGTCAAGTCGAGCGAGCAAATGGTCTTATCATGAGCGGCATTAAACCCAGATTAGTGCAGTCCTTAAAGGAATCAAATACACACTGGGTAGAGGAGCTCGACTCCGTACTATGGGGGTTGCGGACCACGCCGAATCGCACTACCGGATACACACCGTTTTTATGGTGTACGGTGCAAAGGCGGTACTGCCCTGTGACATAATTCATGACTCACCTCGAGTGCGCTTGTATGAAGAGAAAGAAGCCAAGCTTGATCGGCAGGATAGTTTGGACGCCCTGGAGGAGGAGCGTGACGTGGCAAAAGCCCGTTCCGCATTCTATCAGCAACAGGCTCGAAGGTATCAAAGCAGAGAAGTACGGGCCAAAACTTATAACGTTGGCGAACTCGTTCTACGCCTACCGGAGAAGAAAAAGAACAAGCTCAAGCCCAAATGGGAAGGTCCCTTCATTATTGACCAAGTTCTGACCGGTGGAGCGTATCGTCTGCGGGATGCATCGGACAATCGACTCGAGCCAAACCCATGGAACGCAGCCAGACTCCGAAGGTTCTACGCCTAGTGCCGGACTCTATGTTAGTCTCCTTACCTCCGTCAATGTTTTACATATCCGTTATCTGTCTTTTATCTCTTTCTTTTTTCCTTTTTCTTCAAGGCCTTAAAAGGCTAAATTGTGTCTTGACTACACAATCTTGACGCACTAACCGCGCTCATTATACCCGGGGGCTTCTTATACAGAAGCTTAATATAACTATTTTCTCGGCTCTATGCCCCACACATGTGTTATTCTTCCAAATGTACCTTTTTGCCATTATATGCATCGATATGACTTAAGTTTTGGCCAAGCTGGGTTGCCTGGCTCTTGTGTTTATGCCCTACGTTCCCGTTAATTCGGCTAGGGCATAAGGGGAGCACCTCTGTGATTGTTACTGCCGGGTCAGCTGGATGTGTACCTCAGACTGGGTGAAGCCGAAAGCTAGCGTTCTTAAGGGAATACTCGGTCGGCGAACAAAAGATGATTTTTATTTATTTTTAAATACTTGCCCCCAGATGTTTATATCCTGCGTCTCTTTTCGCAATTCGGACATGCACATTAGGGCATGCGTACCCAGGGAAAGGAACCCTTAACGAAACTATTCTCCCTGGAAGATGTTTCTTACTATCCATGTAATATAACATAGCTAGTTGGGTACTTGTCTGTTCAAGCACTTATGACCCCTACGCCTGGTTTCCACACATACCCCGGTTCTTACATAACTGAGCGGGTATTCGGATACACTCCGGACTGTCGGGTCCAGAGGTTGAAGCGAAAAGGTCCGCCATGCCAAATGATTTACAATTCGGCTAGGGACAATACATGTCACTTGAAGTACACAGTCACTTAGACTGACTAAATTCTTCTTCTATACCATCCAATAGGCTGTCTAGCCTACAATCCTGTTGGGAATACTTTGCGGCTAATTCTACTTGGTCATACACCAAACAGACGGGGATCTCTTTCCCATCGGGCCCCACAGGTCCGACCTCGGCCATGTGGTTCGGGTCAGCCTTGGTATATCGCGTCTTCACCATGGCCCAGGCTTCCCTTGCACCTTGTCGGCAGGCTGATATCTTCCATAATTGGAAGCGCCGCCGCGCTCCCTTGAGCTTCTCTACGAGCTCCCCCATGCCTCCTGGCAGGGAGGCGGATGGCCACAAGGCTTGGGCAATGCCCTGCATCACCTGCCGAACTTGTTCGTGCAGTTGTGAGAGCTCTGGCAGAAGATCACCTGCAGACCCGGGCATTTCCTCTGCGGGACGACTCGTCAACATACCTACAGATATAACTCTGTTAGCCGGTTTCTTCACCGAACTCCATACAAAGTTTGTTCAAGCACTTACTAAAAATGCCGCGTCGAAGCCTCTTATTCTCCTTTACGGAGTCAGCAAGTTGGGCCCGAACATCTTTCAGTTCAACATTCAGCCGGATATTGGCATCTTGGAGATCGTTTTTCTCCTGCCTAACCTGCTTAAGCACGTGCTCGCCAGCCTTTAACTGTCGTTGAGCATGTTGCTCATCCCCTTGCACTACCTCCGGATTAACCTGGGATCATCTGCAGAATCTATTGTTAGATTTGCATGCATGCCGCATACTAACCGGTACATGTCATTCTATTTGATAGAGACAAGTGTTACCAGAGGGGGCCTTCTCGGACTCCTTCATTGCGGCAACTGCGGCCCGTAGCTGGGCTTTTCACTCTTCGAGCTCTCGAGACAATTGGGTATTCTTCTCCGTAAGAACCTGCACATATAATGATCCTTAAATCAGTTGTGTCAACTGTTTCAAGTCTCAAGGGCTACTGATATACATAATCATCAGATTTTCTTACCCGTATATCCTTTACATACTGGTCCGTGGCTCTGGCAAGACCATTTTGAGCAGCACGGATGTACGCGTCTCCTGAGCTGAAGGTATCGAACGCCTCTTGGGAGAAACAAGCGTCACGGAGTACGGCCCGGCGACGCCTGTGATTCATAGTGGTCTCCACTTTGGAATGTGTAGCGGATAGCCTATCCGCATCCTCTGTAGGAGGAACATCCGGCATTCGCCCCATGTTAGCGTCCGGCTCTGGAGCCCGACTGGTGGAGGCGTGACCGGCAGCCTCTCCGGATATAGTCCGGCGAGCGTTTTTCCTACTAGGAAACATGGACGTTATTATATTTTAAAAGACGACAACCACGGAGCGGGGTTCTGTATCATACCTCTGCGACGGCGTCTCAGTCCTGACCGCCTTCCTTTTAAGCCTACCCAGCTTCGGTGCCCCTTGTTGGTGAATCACTGCGGGTTCGGCATGGCGTCCCGAGGGCCTTCCCTGTAAAACACCATATGTGTGCGGTAGGTGAAGTCCAGAAAAGGGGATCCTTCTCGGAAGTTGGGACTCCGGTTTTACTTACATACGATGCAGGGAGTAGTCCAGGATAATCGGCTATGCTGGCCACCATGGCATCATCGCAGCTCAATTGATAGAACGTCCTATCAATCAGTTCCACGAATATGTCCGGATCCTCTTCGAGTCCGGGATCGAGGGCCCGGTCAGGGTCCTCTGGTTGTGGAGGCGGGCTGTGGACCTCCCTCACGGCTTTTCGCAACTCCTGCTATGAAACAGCAAGGTAAATATTTACGACAAAGAAAGTGGAAAGGTCTGGAGTAAAAAGTGGCAGCTCACCCAGCTTGGAGGGTTGTACATGGAGAATCCATCCCGTGGCTTAATGCGGATGAACTCCTCTTCCTCTCCTTTGTACAAATCGGACAGGATTTTTGCTAGAGCAGCGACCGAGTCCGGTCCCTTACGACCGCAGCGGGTGGCATCGTCTTCTCCGTTGAAGTGCCACATGGGTTGTCTCCGATATTGAAGTGGCTGCACCCCACGCATTATACATATTGACATAACCTCGATCATTGTCAGTCCTGATTGAGCCGGCGTTTTTATCGGGCCCATCAGGTAAAGGACTTCTCCGTTATCTTCCTCCTGGGGGCTCCGAGGGCGCCAGCTACGGTGTTTCTTCAAGGGAGCGTTGTCGAACTCAGGAAGGCCCATCCGAATAGGGTCCGGAAGGGGGACGTCCTCCATATAAAACCACTCCGAAGGCCAGTCCTCGGATGTCTTCTTCGGAGTACCGGACAGGTATCCGGTCCCGGCGATGCGCCATATTTCGGCTCCGCCCACTTGGTATATTGACCCCTCCTGTGTACAGGGTACGAGGCAGAATAGCCTCTTCCATAGCTCGAAATGAGCTTCGTAGCCCCGAAACAGCTCACAAAGGGCGACATAGCCGGCAATGTGTAATATGGAGGCGGGAGTAAGATTATGCAGCTGGAGGCCGTAGAACTCCAGGAGCCCGCGGAGGAACGGATGAATTGGAAATCCAAGCCCTCTTAATAAGTAAGGGACAAGGCATACCCACTCCCCCATGGATGGGTTGGGAAAGCTCTCCGCTTGCTCCCCGCCGTTGTAGGTGGCAAGCCCGACTCGAACGGGGACCATATACGCTGGAGTGAGAAATCCCTGGGTCTGCAACTCTACTAATTGGCTGTGGGGGACAGAACACTTCTTCCAATTACCGGGCTTAGGGCTACGGGAGCGAGAGGAGGAGCTGCGATGGCCGGCCATGTTGGAATGGATTTTTTCTGGGCGCGCTTCGATGGATACTCGCTATGGGAGGACGATGTGATCTGGATCTGAGAATCCCCGTCTCTTTAATAGACGATTTATTCGCATGGCTAGGGTGGCAAATGTAAAAATGCCCTGGCTTCTCGCATTCGCTCGACACGTGGAAGATAGCCATTATTAGGCGCGGAAGCCAAGGAGTGCAACATTTATGGGAAGCCGGACACTACTCAACAGATATTCGGAATTTGGAGAAGAACCCGCCTTGCAATGCCGAAGACAATCTGCGCGCTGGACTCATCGTCATTGAAGCCTGGTTCGGGGGCTACTGAGGGAGTCCTGGATTAGGGGGTCCTCGGACAGCCGGACAATATCCATTGGCCGGACTGTTGGACTATGAAGATACAAGATTGAAGACATCGACCCGTGTCCGGATGGGACTCTCCTTGGCGTGGAAGGCAAGCTTGGCAATACGGATATGTAGATCTCCTCCCTTGTAACCGACTCCATGTAACCCTAGCCCCCTCCGGTGTCTATATAAGCCGGAGGGTTTAGTCCGTAGGACAACAACAATCATACCATAGGCTAGCTTCTAGGGTTTAGCCTCTACGATCTCGTGGTAGATCAACTCTTGTAATACTCATATCATCAAGATCAATCAAGCAGGAAGTAGGGTATTACCTCCATCGAGAGGGCTCGAACCTGGGTAAACATCGTGTCTCCCGCCTCCTGTTACCATCCGCCTTAGACGCACAGTTCGGGACCCCCTACCCGAGATCCGCCGGTTTTGACACCGACACCCGGCGCTCCACAAAGGCGGTCAACAAGTCGGAGGCCTTGAGTCCCTCCGAATCCATCATCACCTTAAGCCTGGCGACGGCGGCGGTGGAGGCGGCCGACAGATGCTTCGTCTTGAAGGTCCAGTTGGTGCGCGGCTCAGCCGGCGGGCCGGCTTCATAGGCCGGCAGGTTGACGAAGTCCAGCGCCAGGTTGACGTTCTTGACGTAGAAATATGACTTCTGCCACAGCTTGACCGACTGCGTCAAGCTGATGGACGGAAAGCGATTCCTGGCTCCTGGGTGCCGCACCGCGACGAAGGCGTCGCACTGAGCCGCCTCGTTTTTGGCAGAGACGCCAAGTTTGGTGTAGAAGAACTCTCCCCACAGCTTGAGAGTGGGGAGAACACCGAGGTAGCCCTCGCACAGCGTGACGAAGGCCGACAGCAGCACCACCGTGTTCGGTGTGAGGTGGTGCGGCTGGAGGTGGTAAAACTGGAGGAAGGAGCGGAGGAAGCCGCTCGCCGGCGGGCCGAAGCCCCGGAGGAAGTGCGAGCGGAAGATGACGCGCTCGCCCTCCTCCGGCGCTGGCGAGATCTCCTTCGCAGGCGTGACGCGCGTCTAGACGTAGCCCTCGTCGGGCAGTCACCGCGTGTTGCGGAGGAAGGTGATGTGGTCTTCGATGACAATCGAGCCATCCCAGTCGCCGGCTCGGTCTCGCGCCATGGAAGCTTAGGCTCGACGAGGCAATGGCACGGCGAAGAGACTGGGCTTGGTGGCGACGGGCCGCGGCAGCACTTCGGCAAGATTGTGGGAGTGCGGCGGCGGCAGAAAGAGAGAGGAGGAAGAGCAAGGCAAAGGGAGAGGAGGGCGCGCGTGCTAATTCCGCCTCCCTCCCCCCCTACTTATAGCCCTGGGCTGCGAAGCCGAGGGGACGGGGCGTGGGGATCGTGGGATTAACTGTGCCCACGACCCCACGACCCCGCATTAACCGTGCAGTAACGGCGTGGAGTAATCACGCCACGGAATCCCAACCGTTCGCCTCGGCCGCAGCGGATCCGCGCGTGCTGAGGTCCGGTAGTGGTGGGCCCCGGCCTACGGTGACGTCCCGTCACGCACGTGGGTTGGCAGGCGGACAGGCCGGCTGGCGACACGTGGCGTGTAGCTGGCAAGCGGCAAGACTGATGCCAGGCTGGCGCGCCACCCAGCTCCCGCTGAGACGTTTCAAAAACCACGAGGCGGCCTGCCAGTTCGTATCCGACTCCTAGCAGTCGGCATTTCAGAAGACGGACGGAGCAAGATCAACGAAGCACTCGGAGTAGAAAGCTGCTAAGGCTCCTTCCTTTCTTCAGCCACGGAGCCACACCAGCTTCGGGGACTACTGTCGGAGTAATTGGCCACGGGTAGCCTCATCAGCCTCCCATGACGTTTCAAGACATCGGGGCCGGCTGCCCCCACAAGATTCAAAGATCCATGCACCGCCTCCTCGCGGCCGGCTGGTCCAAGCGGCCGGCTGCCAGGAGACGGCAAAGCCCAGCAGGCGGCCACGAGGCGGGCCGGCTCCTAGTAGGCGGCCTCCAGAGAGGCCGGCTCCTAGTAGGCGGCCTCCAGAGAGGCCGGCTCCTAGCAGGCGGCCCTAGGCGTCCTCAAAGTCTGCATCCACATAAAAACGATGAGACAGGGCGTGGCTATAGCATGCCCTGCCACCCCCAAATTTAGGGCCAAGCATGGCCACAGTGCGTCGTACCAGACGGAGATCTCCCGTCCGGCACGACACTGTTGCCATGCCTCCCATGACATCACCCCTGTCAGTGGGAGCATGGGCTGTCGGTACGGCCCGCAGGCGGCGGGCCCACCAGTCCGCGAGAAGCTAGAGAGCGGCCATCCCTGGCCAGTCGGCTCAACAGAAGCCGGCTGATGACCAGGCGGCCCTCCCCCTCCTTGGGATTTGTGCGTCATTAACCAGAAGAGACGGGGAGTGGCTACAGTGAACACCCGCCAGGCGGCGGTACTGTAGCCACGCCTCCCCCGACAAAACATGCATCATTACCAGCACAACTACAGTGCTGAGCAGCCGGCAAGACCCACGAGCGGCGGGCGCGGCCTGTCGGCCAAGTACGAGACAGCCGGCGGGGCCCACGAGGCGGCGGGCCCCATCAGCCAGCGGAGAAGCCGGTGACCAGAGACACTGACAGCCGGGTCCTGCACCCGGCTAGATTACCTTTGTACCCCTGGGGGTAGGCCTATATAAACCCCCCAGGGCACCCATGCAAAGGGTTCATACTTTAGTCCATCTACACCCACATATAGAGAGAGGAAGCTAGGGCTAGCCTTGTTCTTCTTCCCCCTCTAAAGAAACAGCTCAAGGAGCAAGCTTGTAGCCACCATTATTGCTTGAGTAATCATGCGGAGACCCCACAGAGTAGGACTAGGGGTGTTATCTCCTAGGAGAGCCCCGAACCTGCGTAAGATCCGTTGGCGGGCATGTTTGCGCCTTAGCCCCTCCATGATAAGCCACCCTTTGACATATGTCGCACGACACCCTCGACACCAGCGCTGCTTCGTCCCCGCTAGCGAAACCATCACCGGTGGTCGAGTTTTATGGCTGAGGTGCGGCCGCTGTCAACCTCGCCGGTGCCCGGTGCAACATGGTGGTAGTGCTGCTGGTGGGAGACGGCGCTGGCTGTTGGTGACAGCAAGGCGGGGCCTTGTCTCGCCGGCGGCGCCGGGACGGGCATTCGCATGCCGCGGCGCCGCGGCCGAGAGGAGCCTGACGCCGTATACATATGGACGTGCACGTGCTGCCAGCTGGGAGAGGGAGAGACCAGGGGCGCAGCAGTGGCGGCGCCACGGTAGGGGCAACTATGGTCAGCCGCCCCGGGTAGCCGAAATCCCGTATACGAAAAATACGGTTCATTTTTTACATGGGCCGATACAAGTGGGGATTTGCACTGGACTGCGCTGTCACACCCACGCCCAATAGCAGCCCATAGCCCAATCTTTAGCCTGGCCACGACTCAATCCCCCGAACAGGTACAGAGGCAGTCCCATGTACAGCGCCTAGCGAGACTAACCAGCCGGCGCCGGCACGCTGCCACAGAGCTCCGCCTCGCCGGGCCCCAGGCCGCCCGGCACCTGATCCAAATCCACCGTCCACGGATGGGCAAACCAAAAGAATATGTCCCGGCCGTGGCCTGTGTGGGAGGAGGCAGCGGCAGCAGAGCATCGAGCTCTGCAAACGCGCAACTACAGTTTGCAAAATCAGCAAGCGCAATCAGCACGTTTCAAACTATTTGCTTACTTGTTCTAAGACATATATTGGTATCTAGACTGTTCACCTGCTGTAGGCATCTATTAGTCATGGAGTTGGACATTCTGAGGCATGGAATGAATGATTCAATCATTGGAATCCCTGTTAGTAGTTCTCTGTGACGTTCATGTTAGATTTTGTGATTTTTGGTTGTTACATCACTTAGTTGTCGGGAATCTTGAACTGTTCTAAATCATTGGTTATGTTAATTTTCGAGTGCGTCAAACTTCATATTTGAATTTTATGAGATTTCGTTCAGCCGTCTTGCAATTGTCAATAAAAAAATTTATACCTCAAATGTTTCGCCCCGGCTAAGTTCAATTCCTGGATCCGCCACTGGGGCGCAGGAGGGGGCGAACGTGAGGCACGTAGGCAGAATCCACGTACAATAGCTACCTCGTCGTCATTGAATTATATCCACTACACAAAATGTCATCAGCACATTCACTTAATTCTCACTTCTGCATCGGTACATATAGCAATCTCATGAAAGCATTGCTGCATTATTTTTCTTCCCTTTTTTGGTTCAGTGACACATATTTTTCTTCCCTTCATTATGTCTCAGTCGATAATATCTTTCTTTGATTTTGCATAAAGATTCGTGCAAAAAATTCTTTCCAGTTTTTTCTCTTTTTACATACTAGTATATCACTTGATTTAGACTTGGTTAAGTCTCAGTCGATTAAGACCTAGGCACACTCCTTTCCAAAAGGTAAACTGACTGTACGTTCACAGCCCCGGCGACGGCCGGAGCAGGGGTCTGTGAGGCCCTGCGGCCGTACGAGATGTGCGTGAGGCGTGAGAGCGGCCTGACGGCCAGCCCGTGTGTGCGTGTCCTCCTTTTCTTTCTTCTGATTCTGACTGTAAGGACGTGCTCCTTGTATATAAACCAAAAGCTAGGGCAGCCGGTAGATGATGAGAAGTGTACGGGGGGCCGCTCCGAGGTGCTAGCGAGCGAGTGACTCTCGTGTGGCTGTTGCTGCATTCTAGGCCTGATCAAGTTGCATGCGAAGCTGCACGTCCTGATCTGTTTAATGGATAAGAATGACCATATATACGTAACTAACTCACGACAGACAATGACCAGGTCATCCGGCCATTCGTACGTTTGGTAGTTTATGTGTGTTACTGTCTATCCATAGTGATGACTAAGTTAGACTAGTAACATACATATGTTACTACTCTATGTTACTACCTTTATAGTGGGAAGTAACATATGTATGATGTCACTTTATTTATTACTTACTCCATCTCTAAATATAAGTTTTTTTTAGAGATTTCAATAAGAACTACATACGGATGTATATATACATATTTTAGAGTGTAGATTTACTCATTTTGCTCCGTATGAAGTCCGCAGTAGAATCTCTAAAAAGACTTATATTTATGAACGGAAGGAGTAGTTTGTAGACTCATTTTTTTATGTGTGTGATGTTACTCATAGTGCGAGTGACTAGCTATGTTACTCAAATCATCTCTCTTCTCATTAAATTATTGTCATATAAACAAATTTGCGGAATTGGACCTTATGTTACTACTGAAATTACTCTCACTATGGGCAATCCATGTTGACCCTTTGGATTAATTAGTAGCTATAGCAAACCAGCCGGCCATGTGTGTGTCAATATGTGACGTGGGCTTTAATTACCAAGTCAAGCCAGCTTGAACAGAAGATATTATTTGCTCATCACGCGCGCGCGCGCACACACACATGTATATATATATATATATATATATATATATATATATATATATATATATATATATATATATATATATATATATATAGTGTTACTATTCATCACCCAGGGTGCAGAATATGTTATTCTTCATCCGAGGTAATCTTACGATTATTTCATAAATAAATTATGTTTCAAATACAAATAGTTACAGTCATATTAATTCACTGCGTAAAATTTGGCATAAAAAGGTCAGAAGGCCAGAAAAATTATATTTTATGTACATTTTACACTATATTTTTACATTTGCAATTTACGTAACATAAAAAAAAATTACGGAGATTATATATTTTCTTACGTTCTCTTTTTACGTCTGAAAGAAGACAAAATTTACGGAACGTAAAATTACGGTGCATTAATGTTAAAATAGAGGGGGTGAAAAATAACTATTCCTCACCCAGGATGACGAATAGCGCGACCCTTTATATAACAAAATCCCGTCAAACAAAGGAAATGAGGGATTCGGAACTTACTTACAGGTGAAGGTAGCAGCTCCCTCTCGCTGCTACCTGTAAAGTAGAACCAATAGTCAACAGGATGCACTGGCGGAGCTACAGCAGCAAACTAGGATGGGCCAGTACAAAGAAAGCCAACTATTTCTACCAGCATGGCCTAATTTACCCATCAATCTCCATTAAACCTGCATCACGAGCTGTTTGAGGAGCACATACAACAAGTGCGGAGGTGGAACTATGTATATTTCTGGGGGCTGGGGGGGCGTGCCCACCACCACCACCCCCCCCCCCCCCCCCCCCCCCCCCCACATCAATTTGGGAAGGAATTTGTTAAGCAGGGATTAGATTGAATTTTTAGCACTTGGGCCCCCACATGCCGAGGAGGTGCGGATGAGCCTCATGTGTGAGGTATGCATGGGCTCGCCCTCTTTTGAGCTCACCGGTGGTGCGACTGCACAGCTTGGTGCGTCTGTGAGCGTTGTGCCGGCATATATAGGCCAACTGGAATTGTTCATGCCGTCAAAACGTGGACATCGTAGACGTGGAGTCCAGATGGAGCGCCATATATACGGATACAATGGTGGTGGTTACCTAGGTAGAGGACGATCACTAGTGGTGGGCTAGGCCGAAGCCTATTGATGTTGCATGTTAGGCTAGTAAGTGATCTCTCTCCCTTACTACTTATTTTTCTATTTCATTTTTCAGAAAATGGATAGGTAGTGAGTAGTGACTAAGGCTGGTCATAGTGGGGAGTAACTTATACTAGTGTCATACGACACTAGTCTAAGTTACTATCTTCATATAGTGCAAAGTAACATAATAGTAGTGTTATAGGTGGGTTCATTTATTAGCTTGTAGACTCATCTTTTCTCGGGAAACGCTATGTTACATTAACATATTATGTTACTCTAAGGGGGTGTTTGGTTCCAGGGACTTTTTTGTGTTGGGACTAAAAAAAGTCCCTAGCAAACCAAACAGGAAGGAACTTTTTTGGGACTTTTTGCTAAAAGTCCTTAGAAGCACCTCCTTGGGAGTCTTTTTCAAAAAGTCCTAGGGACTAGAAAAAGTCCTAGGACTAGAGAACCAAACACCACCTAAGCACCTCTCTCCTCATTAACTACGTGCCACATAAGCAAAAATTTCTTAAAGTGCGCTACGTTACTATCTAAGTTACTCCCACTATGACTTGGACGTTGGCGGCTGCAAGATGGGGACTTGGCCCGACGGCGTTGGCGGAACGGATGTTCGCGTGTGAATGCACTGCGACCACGAGGAGCCGAACCCATGTCCATGTGGGCGTGCTGCCACGGAGGGGGATAAGGTGTAATGGAAGAAGAGGAGCGAGGTGTGTGTGACATGTAGGCAGATCCACGTACAAATAGCTACCACGCGGGAATGTCCAGCTGCGTTGTGACATTGTATTAGTACACAAAATTTCATCGACGAAATCATTTCATTCTCACTTACGCATTAGTACACAACAATCTCATGAAAGCATTACTACATGACACTTTACATGTAACATTACATCGTTAAGACACATATTTTTCATGGCACACAAGGCTTTTGGGAAAACTCTCTTTAAAAAAAAGAAGTGTACCATCCACATTTCGTGTGTATTATAACCAAAATACACAATCGACATCAAATGGCTCGCCCATTTTCCAAACAAAATTGTTACTCACTACTGACTCCACATGTGTTCGCAACTATATATTCATAACAATGCATATAAACTTGTATTATTGTCATGAGTTGAAACAAACAAGGTAACTAAGAAAAATTCACTATAATGACAATATTACATATTCACACCACACCCGGTGAAGATTTATAAGAGAATAACCCGGATTTAGTTCAAACAAGAAAGCATGAACAAAGTGAAGCTCTGCTACACACTGGTACGCGGGAAGACGAAGCTCGAGAGCCTTCGCAGGCCACTCAAACAACTACAAACATGGGAGAGAGGAGAAATTTGGGGGTTTCTCTTATCTTCTATGTAATTTCCCCACACAAGCTTTCCTATGAATTGTTTCCTTTTTTTGCTTTCCTGAACTCCCCTGCTCTCATGTAATCTTTTGAGAAGAAAAAGGGGGTTTCAAATTCGTTGGGAGGGAGTAAAAGTGCGCAGGTAAGTGAAACACGCTAGGATTGCATTGGTAAGGGTTTGCCTACATTTGACCCCAGATGCTTATTGTAGTAGATGATGCCTCACGTAGCCACTGGATCCGTGTTAAAACAAATGCATAAATGTGTGCTTAAAACAAGCAAAAGTAATGAAAATGAATATGGAAGAAGATTCCTGGTTTAAATTTTAAAAATGATAAAATGTATAAAGTATGTGACAAAATGGCTTATAGAAAGATTGAGTACGTGAAAGAACCACGTTGGCTCATATTTTTTTATAGTCCTTACTGGTCAGAATCCCCATTTCTGAAATCCTTCTAGCCTTATTTGAATATTGCTTGGAATTGGAGATATGTGACCTGAAAAGTGGTCAGACAGTTATATTGAGCTGAGCTTCTCTTGGACTTGTAGTAGTGGCCATGATTCAGTTTGATTAAGCTTAATGATCACGTAACAGTGTACCATTTTTTTTCTGAACCATGGTTTTATCCAGTATCTGATGGTCACATAGCTTGACTTGGAGATTTTTTTAGAAGATAGATTCTGCAATTACAGAGAATTCCATACCAACAGACATGTTGACTAAGACCAACACTGAAAAATCTCTTCTTTTGTACTCCCTCCATCCCATAATATAAGAGCGTTTTTTATAGTCTCAAAAACGCTCTTATATTATGGGACGGAGGGAGTACCATTTTATATTTGCTTGGCAAACTTAAGACTGGGTGCAAAACTCTTAGTTACCACTGTGCAAGCACTACACTATCACTATCAGATACTGAAATGACATTTTGTATATTGATTTGAAGCTTACTAACACGTCAACATTTTGCCTTCTAATTTATAGAATGATGAAAAGTACTGTTGCAGCGAGACTGGCTACCATTTGCCTTTGAAATGTGTACAAGTACAAAATGGTACAAAACAAGAGAAACAATACCAAGCAAACAAAGGTGTTGGCTGAGACGTCCACGCCAGGTGGCGCAAAACATTATGTTACTTACATGAGTTGTCTACCATTGGAGGATGAAGAGAAGTTATCTATTCTTTGTTTCAGGGTATTGATATTATTAAAACCTTTTTCGGTTATTGTTATAAAGAAAAAAAAGATTGCATGAGGTATCACCCTACCATCGGTTTCTTGTCCCTGTAGCATTTGGTTCTTAATATAAAGATTGCATGGTGTATTATCAATTTCTTGTTTCCAATAGCATAGTCTTGGGCTCATAAGTTTTAAACTGTGAAATATCTTACAAAAATTGTTGAGAAAGTGACAATCTTGTGTAAGTGTTTTTTCCTCTTCAGAACAGGGCTTTTATCTCACACATAAGCAAGAGTGAATACACAAATCTTTTATTCGGTTTGTGGCAGTGGATTTCTGAGGGATGAAATGGAGACTGCGCTGCTGTGAATCCCAGTTATTTCCGAAGATTGAAACTTCCACTTCTCCAGTTAAAACTTAAAGGCTGCTTATGTACTATTAGCTTAGGAAAGTGAACCATATGTTCTGCTTGTCGCAGAACTGACATGATTGTTATTAGTCACATCACATTTGTTGATAACCTGATTTCTTCTCAGTTTTCATTTATTGATATCTTCACGGTTGTCCAAGACGAGTTTTACATCAATTTTTGCATGTGAGTCTGAATCCCAAAGCTATGTCCTTTGCAGTCCTCATGGTTGGAATGTTGCTGGTAAGTGGGCCATTCATGTATTACCAGAAAAGGCAAGCAAGTCCAATGCAAGGGGTTTCAAGAATCCCGACGAACCCTCCTAGGTTTTAGCATGGACCAGTTAAAGCGATTCGATCATCGCTCATATTGATACCTTGTGCCATTTTGGTTTTACTGTTTAGCTTTTGCCATTGTAATCTATCTTCTCCACAAATGTACCTGCAGAGGAAGCTTCTGACAGGAGTAGAAACCATAGTGGGTAGCCTTCTTACATTTGTGCTGCCTTGGATTGAATTCATGAACCAAATCGTTTGTATCATACTATGTAACAAATTGTGCTTTTTCTTCATCACACCAGCAGATTTCGCTGACCGAGTAAGAACGCTTTGGGTCTCAGCTTCATTGCGGAAGTCGGGTTGTCATTAACCGGTATCTTAGCCTTCAGGTTCCATTTTGTTCAGATCATCACAGCAGCAAATGCCATGTAAGATGGTTTTCAGCCGAAACTTGATGCCATCTACTGGCATCAACATCTATTGGCACTAACATCCTGAGAAAAAACTCTGACCAATGGGGACTAACATACCAAGGCCCTGAGATTTCTATTTACAAGAACCAAGGGCCTACTGAATGAATTGGTAATCAAGTGCTTGTAAGCGACAATGGCGCTACACAAGTAATCTCAGGGCCTAAGATCCAGAGATCCATAAAAAACACGAAACAGAGTCGGATATAATAGCATATCATAAGCTACCTTGAGCTCTACAAAGTAGCCCATCAGTTAGTTCATCTCCAGTTCACAACCACCAGCCCAGCCTCACATAATAAGAAGGCATACATGCATACGCTGCTGAAAATAAAATGCAGAGCTTCACAACCACCCTTCTGAGCATCAAAGCTACTGCCTAATTACTACAGAAATGTCGATAATATACGCTATTCGACGAGCATCCGTCCATCGCATCTCGGTCGTGAGTACAGTTATATAATTAGATGTGCCACCTAGTTCGTCAAACAACCCCACAAACTACGCCCTCTGCACTCGGTAGACCGCCGTCATGAGGTTAAAGAGGCAGGACGGCGCGATCGCGAACCAGGTGAAGAAAGCCATGGAGGTGGAGGCCATGAAGCTCGGGCAGTGGTTCTCCGAGCACATCATCAGGTCGTCGTTGATGAGAATGGTGATGCCTGCCGATCCGCTCGCTGCAGCGAAGGTCAGTGCTCCCGTGACCTGCAGATGAACGTTAGAAGATACTTTGCTTGTTCCACAGGGAATGACAGATGGGCTGTTTGCTTTGAGGTGCCTGAGAAAATGTGCGACTTACCCAGTCCCCAATGGAATATATGGTGGTAGCTCGAGGAGTCCGGAAGGCACGCTTGACAAGAAGTGCGTAGACGTCAACGGCGGCCAGAGCGAGGCTCCACAGGCATTGCAAGGCCTCTGCTGTTACGAGGAGGCTGCTCAAAAGAAGAACAGTGAGTTTAGTAATCGATCCCCTGTTCCAAGTTCTGAAAGCAACATCCTAAGTGAAAAACAAAATATCTAATTGCATCAAAGAAATAAGATAAAATACACTGCATGCTACTTTTGTTTCGTGTGGTTGTCAATGCTATCCCCAACACTGGCTAAATGTAGATCTTAATATGTTCTCCTTCAAGTAGTATGAATATATTTGGTCAGTGTCCATTAATCATACTGTTCTGAATTCCGACAACCAGAATACTAACAAATCCTATCGGCAAATCAAAGAAAGGCAGCTGAGATGATATCGCAGAGAACATGACCATGTCACCATCTGATTTGCATTGCCTCTTTCACGATGTCAGACTAATCGTAAAACACTGGATGCACGATATGTATGTATGCAAAATACACGATTGTCCATTGCAATCACACTATTCCGATTATCCATAACCAGAATGGCTGAGTGTGAAGCAAACTTATCAGCATGCCCACTGAAACGCTCTGTGGCGAATGCCCAGGAAACTAGGCATGCAAGCATCAAACTAGGGAGCAAAACAGAAAGAAGGCTCAAGCTCATTGCTGTATCCAAGAAGACAGCTGAGTTGATACCACAGAGAACATGGCCATGTCAACATCTAATTGCATTGCCTCTTTCAGAATGCCAAGCCAAATCAAAGGGTGTAAAAGTATCGAAATGTTGCAAACAGATATGAGCATCTGTCTTTGAGGATTAAGAAAGCACCCAATAATAACTTATAGTGGAAACTCCGCACTATTTGCAAGTTGGAATATGTGCTTGTATGATTCCTTCAGCTTGGATGTGAAATACTTAGTACGTAATAATCAGCATTTTATAAAAGAGAAAACAGTACTCTTACTTGCTAGTCCTGATCACTACCGAGTCCATTTTAGATGGCATGGTGTTGTACCACTAAGTTTAAGAAGTGGTTCTTGTTTGGTGAATTGGCATGATGCTAAAATTCTGTGTTCATGCTTGCTAGTTACTCCCTCCGTTCCAAATTACTCGTCGTGGTTTTAGTTAGACGAGTAATTTGGAACGGAGGGAGTATGTGTCAACAGGAACCCTGAACCTGAAATCATCCCAATTTTGTTACTGTGTGGTACTACTAAGACCAAAAGGAATTCAAGGGAAGATAAAAAATCATCCCAATTTCAACCACGTACAGAAGTACTAACAGACAGAGTCTAGAGATTTGGCCAACTAATATGGATGAATCTCTGAATTCCTTATTAACTGGAGACGAGAAAACCCCAGCTCACAGGGCATCTGTTCCAAAATTGGCAACGAGGGATCGATCTGCTTTCAGAGCAAATGGCAGCCGGGCCGTGGATCGAGACCCTAGGGGGTTCGGGGGAGGAAGAAGATGCGGAGCGGGAGGGGAGCACTGACCGGAAGGCGGTGACCTCGCTGAAGTCGTCGGTGGAGGCCATGAAGCCGATGGCGGCGGCCGCGAGGAAGGCCTGCGCGAGGCGGGTGCCGAGCCCCCAGCGCGTCCCCGGCGCCCCCATCAGGTCCACCATCACCACCCCGGGCGGCGGCGCGTTCGCGTTCGCGTCCTCCACCTCCGCCGCCGCAGCCGGAGCCGGGGCCGGGGCCTGCCCCTGTCCCTCTGCCGCCGCAGCCGGGGCCACCTCCTGTATCTCTCCCTCTGCCGCCGGGGCCGGGGCCGGAGCCGGAGCTGGAGCCGGAGCCGGGGGCGGGCCCTGTCCCTGCGGCTGCGGCTGCGCCGGCGCATCCGGGACGGGAGGCGGCGGAGCCGGGTGGACGACCGGATGGCTGGCCCGCGGGAGCTGGACGGCGCCGCCGTGCGCGAGCCACCCCAAAAAGTTCTGCATTGCGCGGTCGGCTAGAGGAGATGAGAGCCACCACGCGGCCGGCCGGCGGGCCGGGGTTTTGGGGGATTTATGGGGGGAGGAGCAGGGCCGCGGCCGGCAGGAGCACGAGCGCGTAGGCCCCGCCGCCGCCAAGGAGGTTTCTTTCTCGGTCTCAGTCTCAGTCTCGGTCAGTGAGAGTGAAGTGAGCGAGCTTGCTGGCAAATTTGACAAATTTGACCTATGAACAAAATCAAATCACAGAATGAACTGTCCGTAAAACTATTTCACGGGGCTGGCCTTTTTGTGTGACGCCCGTCACGAAGGCGCCACACTACACTGTGCAACGCCTTACAGATAGGCGCTACACGCCTGGCCAGCGTCGCACCTGTGTGATCCGAAAATTACTAAGTCAGTGTGCAGCGCCTGAGAGCTAGGCGCCACATTATACAGTGTAGCGCCTAGCTTCTAGGCGTTGCACTAGTGGTTGCTTTATTTTATAGTACAACCACTAGTGCAGCGCCTGAGAGTTAGGCGTCACACTATACAGTGCAGCGCCTAGTTTTTAGGCTCTGCACAATGACTTAGCAATTTTTAGGCAGTCTGGGGTGCAACGCTGGCCAGGCGTGTAGCGCCTATCTGTGAGGCGTTGCATAATGTAGTGGCGCCTTCGTGTCGGGCGTCATACAAAAAGATCAGCCGCGTGAAGTAGTTTCACGAACAGTTTATTTTGTGATTTGATTTTGTGCGGAGGTCAAATTTGCCGAGCTTGCTCTGGCTCGGTTGGTTTCGTACACTCTGCGCGTGGGTCCGGCCTTGCGTTGGCGTGCGCGCGCGCGCACCCTCCCCCGTCCGATTTTCCACTCCCACGCAACTTCCGAGAAGCTCACCCTCCTTCACGCCTAGGGCAAGCAAAACCGTGTTCGGCCATGGACATATGCCTCGCACCAAAGCAAAGGCCAAACACGGCAATGCCATACGGCAGCATGATGGATCCACCTAGGCAGTGCATTACTTTCACTCAATGCTACTACATGTGCACTTTGTCTCTTTATTATTTGACTTACCTTTCCTAGACCATGTTTATACTATATTCTAACAAAGAAGTGACTAACTCTTCTTCGAATTAGTAACCACTCCCTCTGTAAAGGTAAAGAAATATAAGAGTATTTAGATCACTGCAGAGGGAGTAACAATCATCCACAACCCAAGCAATGCCAAATATAAGAGCGTTTAGATCCCGGCCCAACCGAACATCTGGCATGCACTTAATAGGGATTTCACTGAACTTTTGCCACATTTTGTTGGCTCTCGTCTCTTGCGTCGTGGGTTTGGGCGGCATCCATCTCCGGTGATCGCCGGTCATGCACTACAGTCGCGATGACTTGCAGGATCAGATAATGGTGTTTTTTTCAGGAAAACTTTCAATCTATTCATGAACTGGCAAGATAGAACAAAGAACATCAGTAGTAAAAAAATACATCCAGGTCCGTAGACCATCCAGCGACGACTACAAGCACTGAAGCGGGCCGAAGGCGCGCCACCGTCATCACCCGTCCCTCATCGGAGCCTGATAAACCTTGTTGTGGTAGACAGTCGGGAAGTCGTCGTGCTAAGGCCGCATAGGACCAGCGCACCAGGACAGCAACCGCCGCTGATAAAGAGATGAGTAGATCAGAAGGATCAAATATGTAGACACACAAAAGACGAGATAGACCGACGGCAACGTCGACAGGAGGCACGAGAAACCATAGCGCGTAGGGTGCCCTTGCGTACCAGAGCGAATGGGTAGAATGTCACCGCTATGGCGAAGAGGCTGAGTAGACAGACACCAATGGTGTTGTCGGAGGTAACCAAGGCGACCAGGGCGAAGGCTATGATAGCGCCGGACTTTTTTGGGGCGGTGATACCACTAGTAGAAAAAGGGGCTTTGGTTCAGCCAGAAAAGAGCATTAATACCGGTTGCATTACGAACCGGGACTAATGTGAGCATTAGTCCCGGTTCGAGCAGCGAGGGCGCTGCATTACTCCCGGTTCAAATGGGACCTTTAGTCCCGGTTGGTGCCACGAACCGGTACTAAAGGGTGCGATGCCCATTAGTACCGGTTTGTGGTACGAACCGGTATTAAAGGTCTAACCTTTAGTACCGGTTCGTGCCACGAACCGGTACTAATGGGGTTGAGACCTTTAGTACCGGTTCGTGCCACCAGTTAAAATCCTTCGTGATGTAGTTATGTTACCACATCTACTAGTTAGGAAAATTTAAAAACTTAAAATTGGACATGTTTTGCAAAAAGTGTAGGGAAAATGTAAAACGGCTATAACTTTTGCATACGATGTCAGAAAAAAACGTATAATATATCAAAATGTTCAGCACGAAAATTCGGATCCGATTTTGACTGCCTACGGCCTGTTTGCAAATTTTTAGAATCCTCAAATTCTAAAAGGAAAAAAAATATGCTCAAATTTCAGTTTTTTTAATTTTCGTTAAATCTGGTCAAACTATGGTCAAACTACTTATTCAAGAATTATTAGTGTTACTAAATAATTATTCAAAAATATTAGTGTTACTAAATAATTATTTCATTTTTTTGAATTTTGGTCAAATCTGGTCAAACTGTGGTCAAACAACTTATTCAAGAAATATTAGTGTTACTAAATAATTATTGTTTCTTAGAACAATAGTTTCAAACTCAAACAGTGAAATGTGTGACTTCATGCTCAAGCTAAACTCCTGAGGGTTAATAGGATTGACATCTTACTATTGTCAGGAAAACAACAAGTGCAGACTTGAAAACGAGGGAGAATAGAACCCGGAAGTTAAGTGTGCTCAGGCTGGGGGAGTGGGAGGATGGGTGACCGTTCGGGAAGTTAGATGATTTGAAATGATGAGGGGTGATTAGAGATTAAATTGAGCAGTGATGATGGGTGATTAGAGATTAGAGGTTAAAATAATTCAAAAATTTCAAAATCGGGAAAATATTTCAAAAAAATTAAAAAAATTTAAAAAAAATAAAAAAATCCTTTAGTACCGGTTGGTGTTACCAACCGGGACTAAAGGTGGACCTCCAGGCAGCAGCCACGTGGAGGGCCTTTAGTCCCGGTTCGTATAAGAACCGGAACTAAAGGGGGGACCTTTAGTAACGACCCTTTAGTCCCGGTTCCAGAACCGGGACTAAAGGCCCTCTAGAACCGGGACAAAAGGCCCTTTTTCTACTAGTGTACGTCTCCAACGTATCTATAATTTATGAAGTATTCATATCATGTTTATTAGTTTTGTATGATTTTGGTGCACTTTTATATGGCTTTTATATGATTTTTATGGACTGACATATTGACATAGTGCCTAGTGCCAGTTGCTATTTTCTGCTTATTTTTTGTTTTCTCGAAAATCCATATCAAATGAAGTACAAATGCAGCGAAACTTGTTGACGGTTTTTTTGAACAAAAGAGACCCCGAAGCTTCGTGGGAGAATCCGGAGAGCCACGAGGTGGCCACTACCTATCAAGGCGCGCCAGGGGCAAAGTTGTGGGCTGGTGGGTAGTGGGCACCTCGTGGCCCATCTCAGCGTGAAACCGACGCAAAAAACCCTATAAATAGAGAAACCCCCAGAAATAACCCTAGAACTTGGACTCCGCCGCCGCAAGCCTCTGTACCTCCACTATCCAATCTAGAGCCCTTTTCCAGCACTCTGCCGGAGGGGGAAATCAGTACCGGAGGCCATCTTCATCATTCCGGCGGTCTCCATGATGAGGAGGGAGTAGTTCACCCTCGGGGCTGAGGGTTTGTACCAGTAGTTATGTGTTTGATCTCTCTCTTTCTCTCTCTCTCTCTTTCTCTCTCTCTCTCTCGTGTTCTTGATTTGGCACGATCTTGATGTATCACGAGTTTTGTTAATATAGTTGGATCATATGGTTTTTCCCCTCTCTACCTTGTTGCGATGAATTGAGTTTTTACCTTTGAGGTTTCACTTTTATCGGATTGAATACTTTGTTGGATTTGAGAACACTTGATGTATGTCTTGCATATGAATACCCGTGGTGCAATGGGGTATTATATTGATTCATTTTATGTATGCTTTGGCACTTAACTCTGATACGTCCATTTTGCATCATGCTTTTATATCGATATTTATTGCATTATGGGCTGTTATTACACATTATGTCACAATACTTATGCCTATTCTCTCTTATTTTACAAGGTTTACAGAAGGAGGGAGAATGCCGGCAGCTGGAATTCTGGGCTGGAAAAGGAGCAAATATTAGAGACCTATTCTGCACAACTCCAAAAGTCCTGAAACTCCACGAAAGTTATTTTTGGAAATAATAAAAAATACTGAGCGGAAGAAATACCAGAGGGGGCCCACACCCTGGCCACGAGGGTGGGGGGCACGCCCTGCCCCCCTGGGCGCGCCCCCTGCCTCGTGGGCCCCCTGTTGGCCCTCCGGTGCCCATCTTCTGCTATATGAAGTCTTTCGTCCGAAGAAAAATCAGAAGCAAGCTTTCGGGACGAGACTCCGCCGCCACGAGGCGGAACCTTGGCGGAACCAATCTAGGGCTCCGGCAGAGCTGTTCTGCCGGGGACACTTCCCTCCGGGAGGGGGAAATCATCGCCATCGTCATCACCAACGCTCCTCTCATCGGGAGGGGGCCAATCTCCATCAGCATCTTCACCAGCACCATCTCCTCTCAAACCCTAGTTCATCTCTTGTATCCAATTCTTGTCTCTAAGTCCGGGATTGGTACTTGTAGGTTGCTAGTAGTGTTGATTACTCCTTGTAGTTGATGCTAGTTGGTTTATTTGGTGGAAGATCATATGTTCAGATCCTATATGCATATTAATACTCCTCTGATTATGAACATGAATATGCTTTGTGAGTAGTTACGTTTGTTCCTGAGGACATGGAAGAAGTCTTGCTATTAGTAGTCATGTGAATTTGGTATTCGTTCGATATTTTGATGAGATGTATGTTGTCTCTCCTCTAGTGGTGTTATGTGAACATCGACTACATGACACTTCACCATTATTTGGGCCTAGAGGAAGGCATTGGGAAGTACTAAGTAGATGATGGGTTGCTAGAGTGACAGAAGCTTAAACCCTAGTTTATGTGTTGCTTCGTAAGGGGCTGATTCGGATCCATATGTTTCATGCTATGGTTAGGTTTACCTTAATACTTCTTTTGTAGTTGCGGATGCTTGCAATAGGGGTTAATCATAAGTGGGATGCTTGTCCAAGTAAGGACAGTACCCAAGCACCGGTCCACCCACATATCAAATTATCAAAGTACCGAACGCGAATCATATGAACGTGATGAAAACTAGCTTGACGATAATTCCCATGTGTCCTCGGGAGCGCTTTTCTCTATATAAGAGTTTCTCCAGGCTTGTCCTTTGCTACAAAAAGGATTGGGCCACCTTGCTGCACTTTATTTACTTTTGTTACTTGTTGCTCGTTACAAATTATCTTATCACAAAACTATCGGTTACCTCTAATTTCAGTACTTGTAGAGAATACCTTGCTGAAAACTGCTTATCATTTCCTTCTGCTCCTCGTTGGGTTCGACACTCTTACTTGTCGAAAGGACTACGATAGATCCCCTACACTTGTGGGTCATCAAACTCGTGGATTCCCGAGGTGACATTGGGTAATCTATGCATAGGTGTTGATGCACGTTTTCGTCCTACTTTCTCTGGTAGAAATCTTGGAGCACTATTTAAAGTTCTTTGTGTTGGATTGAATATTATGAATCTGAAGTTGTTTGATGCGTATCGTATAATTGACTCATGAATACTTGTGGTGACATTGGAGTATCTAGGTGACATTAGAGTTGGTTGATGCGTATCATATGGTGTTATTTTAATACGAACTCTTGGGTTGTTTGTGACACTTATAGGAATAGCTCGATAGATTAATCAGAAAGGATAACTTTGAGGTGGTTTTGTACCCTACAAACAATTTCTTCTCCGCTAGATACGAACTTTGGAGTTATTCTTTACCGCACATTTAGGGATGGTTATATGATCCAGTTATGTTAGCACTGTTGAGAGATTGCACTAGTGAAAGTATGAACCATAGGCCATATTTTCAAGCATTGCAATACCATTTGTGCTCACTTTTGTTACTTGCTACCTTGCTGTTTTTTATTGTTCCTATTCCAAAAATCAATATCTACTATCATTACTACACCTGTATCACCGTCTCTTCACCAAACTAGTGCACCTATACAATTTTGTGTTGGGGACACAAGAGACTCTTTGTTATTTGGTTGCAGGATTGTTTGAGAGAGACCATCTTCATCCTACGCCTCCCACGGATTGGTAAACCTTAGGTCATCCACTTGAGGGAAAATTGATACTGTCCTACAAAACTCTGCGCTTGGAGGCCCAACACGACTCGACAAGAATAAAGTTGTGTAGTAGACATCAAGCTCTTTTCTGGTGCCGTTCTCGGGGAGGTGAGTGCTTGAAGGTATATCTTTAGATTGCAATTGAATCTTTTAGTTTCTGGCTATATCAATAGTTTGGTCTATAAAAGAAAAGTACAAAAAAAATGGAATTGAGGTTGCCTCATATTATTCGCTTTATCTCTTGAAAATGATGGAAAGAAGAAATTCTACTCAATTGATAGAAGAATTCAAAAAAATGTTTGGCATAAAAACCATGAATGATGAGCATGCTTGCAATGTTGCTAGTGATATGCAAAGCCATATGCTTGTGGATGTTATGTTTGATGAAGATGATATTTTTAGTCCCCCAAGATTTGATGTACAAATTTGTTATAATGATAGCATGCCTCCTATTTATGATGATTATATTTATAAAAGTGGGTTTGGAAGAGTGTCAACTGTAGGTAATGATGATCCCACTATTTTGGAGGGTGTTGAATCTTATTCTAATAATTATGAAAGTGGATTTGGAGAGGACAAAACTTTATTTGGTGATGAATCCACTATTTTGGAAGAGGTTTTAATTGATTATGATGAGAACAAAGTTGCTATTTTTGATGATTATGGTGATGACATGTATGATATAAAGAGTAATAATAACCATGAAACTTGTCATCATGATTTTAATGCTCAATTTGGTTATGTCAGTCAAGTTTCTCATGATAGTTATTTTGTTGAATTTGCTCCCACCACTATTGATGAGAAGAAATTTGCTTATGTGGAGAGTAATAAAACTTCTATGCTTGTGGATCATGAAGAGAATGCTTTATGTGATGGCTATATTGTTGAATTCATTCATGATTCTACTAAAAATTATTATGAGAGAGGAATGTATGCTTGTAGGTATTGCAAATATCATGTTTCCTCTCTATGTGTTGAAAATCATGAAGTTTTGCTTGTTTTGCCTTCCTATGCTAGTTGATTCTTGTTTCCATGAACTGTTTGCTCACAAATCCATATGCATAGGAAGTTGGTTAGGCTTAAATGTGCTAGTAATGTGCTTCATGATGCTTCCATTATGTTTCAGTTCTTTATTTTCATGTGAGCATCATTGAAATCATCATGCCTAGCTAAAAAGGCATTAAATAAAAACGCTTGTTGGGAGACTACACAATATTTATACCTGTTGTTTTTGTGTTTTCACATGATTAAGCTGCTGTAGTAATCATGTTTTATAGCTTTTGTTCAATAAAGTGCCAAGTAAAACCTTTGGGATAGTGTGGATGATAGTTGATTTGATTCTATGCAAAAATAGAAACTTTTGCACTCAGTCCAGGAATTTCTACAATTCACTGGAACGTGCTTTTGATCTGAAAGTTTTACACATGATTGATACATAAAATCCCTACGTTGTCCAATTTTTCAGAATTTTTATAGTTGCAGAAGAATGGTCATTGTTCAGATCATTACAAGCTGGTTTGTTTTTAACAGGTTCCGTTTTCAATGCATAGTTTGCTTGTTTTCTAATTTCTGTGGCTTATATTGGTCAATATGAATTGTACGAATGATAGGGTATATTAGGCACTGTGTGAGAACAATTATGAATCTTGTCTTTGACAGTACCAAAGTGAATGATTTGCTCTTTACAATACTAACCTATCTCACAAAGTTCCGTTAAGTTTGTGTGATTGAAGTTTTCAAGTTTTGGGTGAGATATTGATATGAGGAGAATAAGGAGTGGCAAGACCATAAGTTTGGGGATGCCCAAGGCACCCCAAGGTAATATTCAAGGAATACCCAAGCAACTAAGCTTGAGGATGCCCCGGAAGGTATCCCCTCATTCGTCTCCAACATTATAGGTAGCCTCACTTGGAGCTATATCTTTATTCGTCACATGATATGAGTTTTCCTTGGAGCATCATTTTATTTTATTGATATTTGCTTGCTGATATTTTGAATAATGTTTTGTATCTTCTATTTCAATAAAAATGTCAAGTATAGCGTTTACCATGCTTATTTTGCAAGTCTATATGTTGCTGTTTGGAAACAGAAAGTTTGTTGTTATGTTTTGAATATTTGTGCATAGTCAGAATATGATAAATCTTTAAATTTTTACACAATAAGATAAAACAAATTTTCTACAGTGTGGTAATTTTTTTAGAATTTTTTGAATTAAAGAAGTATGAATCTTGTTGCATTCTTTATAGACTGTCCTATTTAGACAGATTGCTGTTATGTTTATATTGTTTGCATATGTTTGCTTGTTTAATGATTCTATTTGAAGATAGAAGTATTAAATATGCAGAGGCATTAATTTGCTACAGTAGGTAATAATAAGGTTTTGCATTGATTTATACTAACTTATCTCACGAGTTCTTGTTGAGTTTTGTGTGGATGAAGTTTTTAAGAATTTGGGAAACCGTGATATGAGAGGAATTAAGGGGACACAAGAGCTCAAGCTTGGGGATGCCCAAGGAATCCCAAATTAATATTTCAACAAGTCTTAAGCATCTAAGCCTGGGGATGCCCCGGTAGACATCCCACCTTTCTTCTTCAACAATTATCGGTTAGTATTGGTTGAGCCTAATTTTTTGCTTCTTCACATGAGTTGTGCTATTATTGAAATGTCATTTTATTTTGTTTTTCTTGTTGATTTAATAAAATACTTAGATCTTAAAAATTTTAAATGAGAGAGAGTCCTCAAATAGCTATCCATTTACTAAACTACTCGCTTGATCTTCACGTATATCTTTTTGGAGTACCTTGCCTTTACTCTTGTGCTTCACTTATATCCTGTGAGTAAATTTTTGAATGAATTGAATATCATAAAGTTGAAATTATATGTTCATATCATGCCTAGTAGTAGCTTCACATTGGGTTTAGAAAGTGAAATCTTTTGAAGCTTGACAATCACAATATTGGTCATACAATCAATTCATGAATGATTAGTATAAGGAAGAGAACTTTCACATATAAATATATTATCTTGGACATCTTCTATGATTGTGAATACCCATTAATTATTTTCAAACTTGAGCAAATTAGTTGAAATTCGACAAGGAAGACAACGTAATGAGTTATGATTGGGTATATTTGCATAGAAGCTATATTGTTATAGGATCCTCCAACATGTGGTGTTTGCTTAGGATCTTTCGCTAGACAAAAATTCATACTAAGTAGAGATACTACTTGTGCATCCAAAATCCCTTAAACCCAATTTTTTTTACATGAGTGTCCACCATATGTACCTATGGATTGAATAAGATCCTTCAAGTAAGTTGTCATCGGTGCAAAAAGTAATAAAAATTGCTCGTAAAATATAAGTGATCTTGTATTGCAAGGGAAAATAAGCGTTGTACGAACTTGTGATGGCAAAGAAATAAAAGCGACGGACTGCATAATAAGGGTTGCTATCATAAGGGGCAATATAACGTGACGTTCCTTTGCATTAAGAGCTTGCGTATTCAAAAATAAAAAGCGCATGACAAACTCTGCTTCCCTCTGCGAAGGGCATATCTTTTACTTTTCAGTGTTTACTTTTATGCAAGAGCCAATAGTATGCAGTCTCATTTCAACCTCAATTATTCTCTAGTTGGCAAGCATCATGTGGTGGGGAAAGATCTAGGCACATATGGCCAGTCGAATATATTTGATCATGAATTATTATTGTTGACAATTGTCTCTATGATAAATGAATTGGGAGGCGAAACATTAAGCCCCTATCTTTCTCTGTGTTCGATGGAGGCCATTTGTTCTAAAAATATGCTTTGAGTACTAGCAATCATAGTAGACTATATGATGATTAAGTATGTGGAGCTCTTACTTAGATTTTGTTGAGAATAAGTTGAATTGTAATTGTTTGGTGACTAAGAACATAGGTTGTTAAGTTTCAAGAGACTGCATTGTCTGAACCATAACATGTGAATTGATTGCTACTTTATCATGATGAGTTTTATGAGAAAGAGTTGCTGTTAGGATGCTAGGAAAAGTGACTGGAATTATCATTGATCAAACTTATGCAATATGCTAGCATTCACACTTCATAAATTATTTCTTTTATCACTTACCTACTCGAGGACGAGCAGGAATTAAGCTTGGGTATGCCGATACGTCTCCAACATATCTATAATTTATGAAGTATTCATGCCATGTTTATCATAATTTTGTATGATTTTGGAGCACTTTTATATGGCTTTTATATGATTTTTATGGACTAACATATTGACCTAGTGCCCAGTGCCAGTTGCTATTTTTTGTTTTCCAGAAAATCCATATCAAATGAAGTCCAAATGCAGCAAAAAATTTGATTTTTTTTGGAACAAAAGAGACCCCCGAAGCTTTGTGGGAGGACCAGAAGAGCCACAGGTGGCCACTACCTATCAGGGCTCGCCAGGGGTCAAAGTGGTGGGCTGGTGGGTAGTGGGCACCTCGTGGCCCATCTCAGCGTGAAACCGATGCCAAAAAATCCTATAAACAGAGAAACCCCTAGAAAATAACACTAGAACTTGGACTCCGCCGCCGCAAGCTTCTGTACCTCCACAATCCAATCTAGAGCCCTTTTTCGGCACTCTACCGGAGGGGGAAATCATTACCGGAGGCCATCTTCATCATCCTGGCGGTCTCCATGATGAGGAGGGAGTAGTTCACCCTCGGGGCTGAGGGTTTGTACCAGTAGTTATGTGTTTGATATCTCTCTCTCTCTCTCTCTCTCTCTCTCTCTCTCTCTCTCTTGTGTTCTTGATTTGGCACGATATTGATGTACCATGAGCTTTGTTAATATAGTAGGATCTTATGGTTTTCCCCCTAGTCTATCTTGTTGCGATGAATTGAGTTTTTACCTTTGAGGTTTCACTTTTATCGGATTGAATACTTTGTTGGATTTGAGAACACTTGATGTATGTCTTGCATATGAATACCCGTGGTGACAATGGGGTATTATATTGATTCACTTGATATTTGTTTTGGCACTCAACTCGTGGATTCCCAAGGTGACATTGGGTAATCTATGCATAGGTGTTGATGCACGTTTTCGTCCTACATTCTTTGGTAAAAATCTTGGGGCACTCTTTAAAATTCTTTGTGTTGGATTGAATATTATGAATCTGAAGTTGTTTGATGTGTATCGTATAATTGACTCGCGAATACTTGTGGTGACATTAGAGTATCTAGGTGACATTAGAGTTAGTTGATGCGTATCATATGTTGTTATTTTAGTACGAACTCTTGGGCTGTTTGTGACACTTATAGGAATAGCTCGATAGGTCAATCGGAAAGGATAACTTTGACGTGGTTCTGTACCCTACAAACAATTTCTTCTTATGTTCTCCGCTAGATACGAACTTTGGAGTGATTCTTTACCGCACATTGATGGATGGTTATATGATCCAATTATGTTAGCACTGTTGAGAGATTGCACTAGTGAAAGTATGAACCTTAGGCCTTATTTTGAAGCATTGCAATACCGTTTGTGCTCGCTTTTGTTACTTTCTACCTTGTTGTTTTTATTGTTCCTATTACAAAAATCAATATCTACTATCATTACTACACTTGTATCACCATCTCTTCGCCGAACTAGTGCACCTATACAATTTATCATTGTATTTGGTGTATTGGGGACACAAGAGACTCTTTATTATTAGGTTGCAGGATTGTTTGAGAGAGACCATTCTCATCCTACGTCTCCCACGGATTGATAAATCTTAGGTCATCCACTTGAGTAAAAATTGCTACTGTACTACAAAACTCTGCGCTTGAAGGCCCAACATGAGTCTACAAGAATAAAATTGCGTAGTAGACATCAGCCGACAGCAGTGGCCGTGCCGGCAATGCGGCTACAACTGTGGCCGCGTTGGTTTTTAGTACGAGTTGATATATTGAGGACCAGGGAAATGCAAAAAATGTATCTCAATGTTATACCTATCTGATTTATCTCCAATCTCACCTTGGGATACTCTCATAACGTGGATGCACAAGACATTAAGTGGGACTTTGTGATCTTTCATATTGAAAGCTTGAGTTTAATTTAATGGTAGAGACTACACACTAAGCTTGCTTCAAAGCACGAAAAGTGCCTGTAGAGGCCGAGCTCCATTGAGCACTTTACTTTTTTCTAGCAAAAATACCTTTCCCACATCTCAGAAAAATTTGAAAAAATGTTTTCATGTAGACATATACTTGTAGTATACATGTATAAAATTTTGTGAACATACATATTCATATGTGATGTACACAAAAAAGACGCATGCAAATAATCAAATTAGTTGGTGAAATTTTATACATACTTGAAGAATATGTATATGTATTTGTAGAAAAATGACATTTTTTGAAACTTTTAGATATTTTTTTTGCAAAACGAGCTCCATGGAGCCCGGTCTTTGCAACGCCACACTCCTTCAAAGCACCCTTAGAGTCAACAAGAACTCGAGAGAATTGGAACGATAGGAGGGTGATGAACTAGATTGCCATCCCGGAGAATTGGAAGTGCAGGACGTCCCGATGCAATTGTTTATTGTACCCGCAGATCCTCCTCGTACTCGGCAGAAACATGCACAACCTACTGCCGGAGGGGCACAGCCGCAGCCGCAACCTACTACTTCTAAACTGAAGTCAAAGGTATGGCTGGACTTCACCAAGATCTCCAAAGATGGTGATGAAATAATTATAGCTAAATGCAACCATTGTCAGGCTGAACTGTTGGGTAATCCTCAAATGGTACATCCCATCTCCTTAGACACACTGAAAAGAAGCATAAGATCGAACAAACGACAGTGAATAACTTTTTCTTGAAATCTGGAAAAAATGATGATGGAACAACTGCATTAAAAAATGGTAGATTTGATGTTCAAGTTGCTAGAAATTCATTCTCTATTTATCTTGTATCCGATGCTCATCCATTTACAACAGATGAAGACGATGGATTTAGAACAATGATGTCTGGTTATTGTTCACAATTCAAGTCTACTGGCCGGCACACTATAAAAAGAGAGATAATGGCAATGTTTCTTTGCCAGAGAAAGGAATTGATGAAAATTATTCTTGCTACCCCTGGTAGAGTTAGTTTCACATTCGACAATTGGAGGTCTGAAGTCACCAAGAATAGCTATATTTGCATTACTTGCCATTACATAGATGCTGATTGAAAACTAAACAAAAGGATTGTATGGTTAAAAAAATTGATCCACCATATGATGGAGCATCTATTGCTGATGAGGTCCACCTAGCTTTCTGTGAATGGAGGATTGATAAGAAAGTGATGTGTGTCATTCTTGATAATGTAGCCACTGGCGGAGCTACGTCTTAGAGAAATAGGCTATGGCCCGCCCATCCTGTAGCAAGTTTAATGGAGATTGATGGGTAAATTTGGCCAAGCTGGTAAAAATAGTTGGCCTTCTTTGTACTGGCCCGCCCAGGTTTGTGGCCGTAGCTCCGCCACTGAATGCAGCCTATAATGATGTACTTCAGAATCTGCTTTCTGCTTGAGTAAGAAGGTTATAGCCCCGAACCGGAGCTCACTTAAACCAAAGACGGTTGAGGCCTTAATGTGTTTGCAAGATTGGTATCATTGCAACTGCAGAAAAAAGAATGTATGTACTGTAATCTTGTTTGTTTCAAATTCTTATTTGTATGTTTTACTTGCAAATGATTATTAACCCAATCTATTGCTGTGGATAATAAGAGAAAGACAAAAGACGTGGTTGTGCTAGATAATGATGAAGAATCATCTTCTTCGGACGAAGAATGTAACATCTCTATTCTTTGTCATGTCAATTGTCAACTTGTACTTTATACTACCGCTAACTTTCTGTTCATTCCATCTTGTAGAATTGTTGCTAGACTGCTGAGCAATGAGAAGAGAAGATTCGGAGAAGGCATGGCGAGATGGCAGCCAACCATCTACTAGTCTTTATTTTGTTTCTGAACTGTAATGATATTCCTGTACTTGTGTTTGTCGAAAATGGAATGTTTAGAACTTTAGATGCTATTGTCAAAACTGGAACGTTTAGATGTTGTTGCAGAAACTGGAACATTTAGATGCTATACTGTTATTGTTTTGCTATAAAATTTATGTTGTTCTGCTGTCAAAATTAGTGTTGTTTTGCTGTCAAAACTAGTGATGTTTGCTGCTGTTGTGCTGTGGAAACTAGTGATGTTTTCGTGCAGTCTAGTACTGCTGTTTGCGGTTGTTTACTGTCAAAACTTGTGCTGTAATGTTGTTGTTTTGCTGCTGTTTTTTGCTGGACAGACTCTCCTGCTGTTTCCTGTTGTTTTCCTACTGTTTTTCCTTATACCGAGCCGTCAGGCCGGGCTTCGGGCTTTGCCTTGGGCCGGGCCTAGGCTTGGAAAACGTAGGAATTTGTCGGGCTGAGCCAGGCTCGAGCCTGCCCCGCAGACGCCGGTTTTGTTTTAGCCCGGCCAGGCCCAAGATATGGTCAGATATACAGCAAAGTTACTCTCACGCCGTTCGAAGTTCAGGTAGCGAGTGACGCGTGAGCAGTTTCTATCCCAGCTCTTAACTAGGAATCAGAACTAGGATTGGTTTCTCTTTCCTGGCGTTTGCCATCGTTTTGCATTTTACCGGATAGGTGTGAATTGGGTACCATTATGTCGGTATTGCTGCGACACATGGTATATTGGGAAATGCCCATGAAATGTGACGGTATCAGGTTTTTCTCCACCGATATTTTCGAAAACTGCTTGGTTACCGGATATTTTGGTTGACCTCGAAAAAGTACAATACCGCCGGACGGTGTATTGAAAGAACCGAAACAAGAAAAGAAAACTTGGACGGTGTATCAAAATTGTTTCTTTTTTCTTCTAATTTCTTTTGGTTTGGCTAAACCTCATGCAACTGAATTTTTTCTAGTTCAGTCAATTTCAGTGAGGAAGCACCGCGTAGCACCGATGCCAAGAAGGGCCACGAGGACGCTGGAGGAGACCTCTTGCCGGAGCCGGCGATGACGGCATGGGCAAGGCAGCGAGGAAGAAGGGGACACGCGTAGGATGAATCAAAATGTCTAGATTCTTTTTCTAATCACAATCACTTTTTGTTACATCGACGACTTAATGTTAGCCTACCTTGCGTCGGCCACGGGCATGGTTGAGTCTGGTCAAGATCTCGCATCAACGAAAGAGCGCTACTATAAACACGATACTGTTTATCCCATTTTGTACGATCCTATTGATCCAATCTTGCAAGGGTGGGACAAAATGGAGCACACCCGCTGGATCCAGCATCGTCGAAGCATCTTCCAATGTCCAATCAGTATCACCCTAAAAAAAATTCTTCCAATAAATTATCGGCCACTACAGAAAAACATTCAAAGCCGTGTATGTTTCATACATCGCAAAGACCATTTTAACCACGGCAAAGCGTACGCCGAGTGTTACACTCGGTTTAAATTTCATGGCGTAGAATGTTATATCTTAGAATACGTAAGCCGTTTGTTAAACAGTGAAGACACGGCTTATTTGTAAGCCGAGTATTTTACGGCGGCACCTGGCGTATATAGCGTGACTATAAGCCGAGTGCACGCTAAGCTGTGTCCTGGCACGTGCACACGACTTACTTATAAGCTGGAGGGGCAGCTTAGCCGTGTCTTTAATGTGGAGGATACGGCTTACATATAAGCCGTGTGGTTCCATGTAAGCCGAGTGGCTTTTCTATTACGACGGCTTATGAGCAGTCTACATTTTAGTGCGGACTCGATGTACCCTCTCGTAAACCATGAGGCCTTATTTTAACACTCGGCATAGTATGTGATACTAGGCAACGTATGTTTTTTCTGTAGTGGGCTACACAGTAGTTCTGTCAACCAACGCCTGTCTAGGGTTTTGCCTCCAGGAACATCCCGTATGGTTTTCCTCTCGTCCCTGGTGGCTGGAACCCTAGCCGCTATCAGGAGGCCAATCTTCTGGCGCCGTCCTCCGGCGGCTCCCGTCCGCTGGCGACCTCGGTCGTCGGTGGTGAGGGGGGTCGCCGGATCTACGCCTGTCAATCGTTTTTACTCTCTCGTAGTCTAGGTTTTTAGATTGTTCATCGCCTTGGCTTCGGCGATGATGATAACGGCGCTGAATAAAGATTCTTCGGATCCTTCCATCACGAGGCCATCGGTCCTATATATGGTTGGGATGAATTTGAAAACCAGTCTGTTCAAGTAAGGATAGCGTGGCAGCGGCGACATCCTCATGGTGGACCTGTGTCCTCGGACTCCGCCGTTGCGACGGCGTTTGCTCCAGTGTCGGCGCGGAGCTTGGGATGTACTTCTGGAGCGAATGCAGATTGTGGTCTGCATTGACGACATCTGGAAGACGGAATGTGTGCTGGGTTCATGGTTCGTGGATGACAGGTATGGTTTCCTCCTTCGGCATCTTAGTCGTGGTGGGGTGCCAGATCTGGAGTTCGATGACGTGTTCGGGGTGTTGCCCTGGTCTGATTCGTTCAACGACATGGGCTTCACTTTTGATGAGCCACCTTGGAAGTCTGCAAAAATGCATAGCAGCGTTGGAGCCACGTCGAGCTCGGGTGAGGAGGTGATCGGTCATTCTTTCATTCGGTGACTACTGTGATGGTGCCGGAGGCAGGTGACTTGCGTTGCCGTCAAGCTCAGAAATGTTCTACTATCTTTTTAGTTTTGTCATGTCGGTCCTTATAAGACTTGTACTTTGATCTTCGTGATGCAAATAAGACACGTAGAACCATGAAAAAAAACCAACGCATGTCTCTCCACCCCAGCGCTCGTGTGTGTACAAGAAAGAGACACAAGCCCACGGCCACGAGGCACCTGCAGTAGACACTGCAGCCAGCGACCAGTCTCGTATCCTGAGCAACGGCAACTGCACCTAAAACAAAGAGCAACAGTAACACCGATACATTTCCCTAGCAGCGCCCGACCGGGACAGGTAAGTCGCCTCGACGACCCGTCTCACCGACGAGGAGCGGTCGTGCACCGGCACAGCCGCGCAAGGTACTATACCATCGTACGTGCTCGGTCGCGGACGCATGGGGCGGTGGGTACTCGGGCTTTTTTTTTAATACAGTATAAACACGAGCACTCATATGTACGCGCATACACTCATCTCTAACACACATATGCATACCCTATCCTTATGAGCACCCCGAGAGAATGAGGCGGCATATCATTTTGATATTTACGAAGTCATCGTAGGCGCCTCGTCGTCGACGGGAACGTCGCCTCCCACTGAAAGCACATCGCCAGAAATCCTAAAATAAATCCAAAAATAATGCAAGCATTAGGTTTTGAACCCTGATGAGCTGGGATACCACTGTCCCTCTAACCATCGAACCACATGTTGGTTCGTGATACTCGGGCCTATTATTCGATTGGGTTGCGTGTCTCATATGTGGACGGCTATGGTGAAGCAACTACAACACAATTTTTTTTTGGTAAAAGGCATTTTTATTGACTTAAAATGTAGGGTTAAGCGGATACAAAACATGATGAGCAATATTAGCCTCTGCATAATTAAGATGCACACAGCCAAATAATAACAAACTGAAAGAAGATAAAAAGACGACATATCAGCAACAGTAGGATCATATAGGACCAACACTATGCCTATGTCGAAGGAGGTGGTGTCCAAAGATTATGCTGCCACCCATGCTGGATAAAGACCTCCTTGGTCACCCGCTCCAACCACATACACACCACCTTAAACAGTGATTGGTACTCTGTTCGGTGTAGCAATCCGATAGCAACTTACCCGCTTCGTTAGGGTTTTAGCAATCCGATGGGGATCTCGATCTCGCCGTGAGTTTTCACGGCAAGATTTATTATCTGCATCGCCGTCCGGTGCGGTGGGTGCAGTTGGGTTTGCGGATGCAAGGGCGACATTGATGCCACGGGTGTAGCTGGGAGCAACTAGTTAACGAGCGCTCCTTCGGGAGCCTCACAACGACCAGCGCCACTTGGCGCACTCTCAGTCGCCCGCCACGTGTCGCGCTTTGGGCGCTTCCTCCGGGTTTGTTTTTTATTTTTATTTTTCGCACGCGTTTTCAGCTTTTTAAACGGTTTTTTACCCGGGGTTTTTCGACGTTTCGGTTTTCCACCGGTCTTCCTTAACATTTGGACCCAAAAAAATTTCTAAATTTTTTTTGCGTGGAAAAACACGTTTTTTTTGCCTTTCGCAAGAGTCACGGTTCTGCTTCCGCGAGAGGCACGGTTTTGCTTTTGCGAGAGTCACGGCCGTGCCTCTCGGAAACGGAAAAAATATGTTTTTTGTTTTTCCCCTTCCGCGAGAGTCATGGTTTTGCTTCCTCGAGAGGCACGGTTGTGCTTTCGCGAGAGTCACAGCCGTGCCTCTCGGAAATAGGAAAAACAACACGTTTTCTGCTTTTTTCCTTTCGTGAGAGTCACAGTTTTGCTTTCGTGAGAGGCATGGTTGTGCTTTCGTGAGAGTCACGGCCGTGCCTCTCGGAAACGAAAAAAATGCGTTTTCTATTTTTTTTCCCTTCCGCGAGAGCCACGGTTTGCTTCCGCAAGAGGCACGGTTGTGCTTTCGCGAGTCACGGCCGTGCCTCTTGCAACAAAAAAAACATATTTTCTGTTTTTTCGTACGCGAGAGGCACGGTTTTGCTTCCGTGAGAGGTATGGTTGTGATTTCGCAAGAGGCACGGGCGTGCTTCTTTCGGAAAGGAAAAACACCCGTGCCCCCGGTTTGGTTTTTTCGTCCGGTTTTTTCGTGAAAAAAAAGTTCATCAAAACCTATCAACATGCAATCTAGTTTTGATGATCTCGACGCGAGGAATCCAACGGTGAAAACGGTTCAAGATTTGAACGCACGGTTTAAGAGATAAAACATTTCGAATAAATAGATCAACGAAAAAAGGAAAACTCCCTGGTTGCGAAAAATGGCGCACATGCAACGCGCCACTTGTCGCAACCTGGAAAGGTGAGAGTGATCTTTGCAATGAATACTTCGTAATTAGTGATTTCGGACGTAGCTGCACCGGCGCCCACAATCTGTTGGGCAGATGGCCTCAACCACAAAGTGGACGGAGACGACCCCTTTTGGCCTGTTTGTAAAAGATCAAGTAGAGAAATAGACAGGCTAGTTTCGCTAATGGGCCAAGTAGAACAACAAGGCAGGCTAGTTACGCTAATGGGACTAAATCTCAAAAGAAAAAGAAGTTACCCTAATGGGACTAACCGCTACGGCTCCCCTCAAAAAGAAAAATCTCTATGCCCGAGAGCTTGTTTATTTACTGCAGCAGCCTCTGACCACAAGGATATTTTCCAAGGTAAGCCGTAGCCATAAGCCTGGGATCAAAATAGATGAACGAAAAACTAGTTAGGGTTATTACTTTTCTGTCGCAATCGTTCTCTTTCTGGTTCTTTTGATGTCTTCTTTGTCGTTCGAATGCAATGCCTACTATTACAAAGTGCTACTCGATTAGGCATGCGCTTATTTTTGAACAAAATTAATAGGATTATCACACTAGCCGTAAGCTAATTACTAATTGCAGTACTAATTCTTCGTTGTTGTGTGCTCATCTGCCACACCATTTCATTCTAAGAAGACTCAATGGATTTTAATTTGCGAGAATAGAGTCAATGGTCTTAATGATTTTTTTTAAGAAATACCACTAATAGAAAACAGGGCTTAGGTCACAGGGCAGTTTTCACATTAGCCCCGGTTCAGTCACGAACCGGGACCCATGGGGGCATTCGTCCCGGTTCGTGAGCCCAGGGGGCCGGCCGGGGCCTCGTGGGCATTGGTCCCGGTTCGTATGGAACCATTTGTCCGGGACAGAAGGCCCGGATTTAGTACCGGCTCATGCCACGAACCCGGACCAATGAGGTGCCTATATATACCCCTCGCCCGCGAGCAGAGCACTCCAGTGCTCTGTTTTTCTCTGGACGGCGAGGGGAGGGCTTTGTGGTGCTCTAGCTCACCTCCTATGCACATGAGGTGTTCGATGAAATGCCCGAGCCACACTAGTTAAGCTTTGTCCTCTCGAAGCTCGACCTCAAAACTCCATTTTCCTCGAGATTTGTCTAGGTTTAGCGGCCCGTCACGTCCCATTCCCGTCTTCACCGCCGTCGACCGCCCGTGCCGATCTCATCGCCGGCACCACCGTGGTGAGCCTCTTGTTCTTATCTTCTTTTTGAAAGAAAAAAAATTCTTACTTTATATAGATACTTGTCTAATTTTCTTACTATTTTATTCTTTCTTATTACATAGTGCGATGGTTTTGGTATCCGCCCCCGTCGGCTCTCGTCCTGTCTATGATTCGGATGTGGTATATATTATCTTTTTATAACTATTTGATTCATTTATTGTTTATGACAAATATACCGACCAGCGTGACATAGATTTTATTTATCTAGGAGGTGGTTGAACCGGAAATTCTAACCGACCCTATTGTCGAGAGGTTAAATTTAGTTGAAGAAGAAAACATTTACTTGAAGGAAAAAATAAAAAAAATTGAGGAGGAGAAGATGATATTGGAGTTGCATGTTGCGGACGTCGTCGATGATCACAAGATCAAGATGGATGCAATGCGCTTGAAGATTAAAAAGATTAGAAAATATGCCATTCATACCGAGACTTGGTATCATTATGCCGTTGGATCAATTGTTACCTTGGTTGCGATTATGATCGCATTTGTTTTCGCATTGAAATGTTTTACATAGTTCCAATGTATGGTTTAATTAATTAGATGCTCTGGAGAGCTATATATATGTTGTTAGATGAGAACTATGTATGTACTTTGGTTCTAATGTGATGATGAACTTCTATTAATTTGGTCACTTAATTATCTATTCATGATGTTCTGTAATGGTTTTTGACACACTTAATTATATATAATGCACGCAGATGAACCGGCAATGGATGTACGGTGACAGACACACCTCCGAGTACATTAAGGGCGTGCATGATTTTCTCGAAGTGGCTGAGGCAAACAAGCAGAATGGTTTTATAATTTTGCTGACCTAAAAGCAAAAAGAATTAAAAAATAAAGCAAAAAACAAAAGAAAATAAATAATGCAAAAAACAGAACCAAAAAACTGGAAATTGTTTTAAAAAACTGCCACCTATTGGGCCACCACGGCCTGAATACGACTAGAAACCCAACCTGGGCCAGGATTCAGGCCCGCAGAAGGCCCAATAGGCAAACAGACAGCACAGTGTGACATTAGGCCCGTAAGCCTGCATTTGAAAGGAGCTCGAGAGGGCAGCCGCAGTGGGGCTTATAAACCACTCCGAGCCCCTCTCAACTAGCGAGGTGGGACTAAATTTTTGGCCGCGGGCAGCGCAAGGCCTTTGGTCCCGGTTGGTGCCACCAACCGGGACCAATGCCCCCCTTTAGTCCCGGTTGGTGCCAC